>NW_017732462.1:252458-257953 GCF_001890085.2 Hipposideros armiger | reverse complement strand
GCCTCCAGAAAAGGAACACAACCCTAACAAGCCTTGATTTTTAACTCAGACCCATGTGAGACTAGACAAGACCCAGTCCTCTCAGCTGGACTTGCCTACACGTACATGGATCCCCTGTATCTACGTGGACATTTCATTTTTTGTGAGTGTCATCTTTATGCAGAAGTATGGCCGCAACCCCAACGCAATAATAACTTGCCGTTCTTCCCAAAGACATGCATGGGGTGGTGGTATTTTTGCTCATGGCAATAATAGCTATTTGTGGAACCTGGCACTCTAAGGCTTTGCCTCTTCATGGCACATTTGCCTGATGCCTTTGCTTCAAAAGAGCTGTGCTGTGTGTTCTTGCTTGGTTGGCTAGCTTCCCACCTCTCCACAGCTCTGCTGACTTGCTTGAAATTCTGCTTCAATACATCCCAATGGCATTTTCCCTTTCCCTCACTTTGAGACAACTCACTTCAACTAGACTACCACCAGAAGCACAGAGTGATTATAATATAGCAGGACTCTTCACAATCAGCAGGGCATGTACCCACAAAAGACTTAAACTTGACTTGCTTAAGCAGGAGCACACATTAGTCATAAATATGTCACTTCTATTCTGTTCCCTATCGATCATAACCTGAATCGGAAGACTGTTCTATTCCCTGGACACTTTGCTTCTGAAATTTGCACTTCAAAGCTCCAAGCAGTTTCTCTAAGTGATTCAGAGAGAAATCTGATACAGAAATCAGCGCACCCTTGAGGCATCCCCAGACTCCATTATGCTTGCTGGTGCCGACCGGAAGGAACATGTATTTCCTTTAGCAGATTTGGGGGGCGATCAGAGTAAGGGTTGGAGAACGGTCGGTGGCTGTGGGGGTGAACTAGGAAAGAGCAGATGAGGGTTGTCATGGCAATGATAAGTGAGGGCTGAAAGAGAGGGTTTCCATGGACTTAAAATGAATCAGCCTCGCAGAGATCGGCTGGCGTGGGTAATTGCTTAACTGGTAAGAAAATTATTCCTAGCTTTTCTGTATGTGCATAGTATTACTTTAGTAATCATCTTCAAATGGTATCTGCATCTCAATTTTAAATTCAAAGAAAGCGATCATTTAAAGCATATACAACCATGATCATTTCTGTTTATAACTGTTTTGCCTTTTAGGTTACTTCCATTCTGCCCATCGCATGCATTCTCCTCCTGGAGCCTTGCTCTGCTTTCTCGTGTCATCCCTTCCTCCTAGGCCCCTTTCACTCACCTGAGCAGGGGCTGCATAACTTTCCTTGCGGACTCCAAGGCAGCGTGTCTTCCACCCAGGCTGCTGAATCTTAAGGTTCTCCATTACACCTGTTGACTCGATCAGCCTCATTTTTTGGGAGGATCTGTTCCCCCATTTTCTAGAACACAAATACAGAACCCATTTCCATCTGAACTATTTATGAGTCCTGAAAACAGGAGAAATGTAGCAATTCGTAAATAGGGTGTTTAGTTTCCGGCATAAAATATCAGTGATGGCATTGATGTTCATTGTGCTAAACTTTTCGTTGTCTAGCTTGAATTGGACATAATTTTTTACTCTAACAAGAAATTACGTGTTCTATTATAGATCATAAAGTAACCCACAATACAGCTCAAGTTTCTGTTAACCTAAGGTAAAATGGTTCTAAGGCTGAGTTTATATGTTCTTCTCATTGCCTGTGGATGAAATATTCTTATATGCCTATGAGGTACTAGTGTTCTAGAAAAGTTCCTCAATAGTTTCAAGTTATTTTCAGTGTAACCTATATTTCTTCATCAGAGAAAAAAAAATCACTAATCATTTGAGGCCATAATTTTTAATACGCATTCCACTAAAAAGTTGATTTTAGGCTTTTCCTTTAAAACATACTGGAAGACACTTGGTCCCTTTCAGAGGATATTGGCAATATGTCCAATCATTGAATGGTCTATTTGTATAGGTCCTCAGTTTTGGTTTTGTTTTTTTAAAATCTCTGCATCAACCTATTTTTTGTCGTAGTTTCATAGTTTGTTCATAGTTTCATATAATATGTGTGTGTGTGCTTGTGTAACACACATAGTTGCATGAAACATGGGCCATGGTGCCAGGGTGTCTAAGTTCAAATTCTGGCTTCGAAATTTGCTTATTATATGACTTTTGGCCACAGTGATTTACTTAATTTCTTAGTTCAGTTTTCTCATGAGACCAGCACTTGACACATTATCCTTATGAATTTTGCTACCTCATGATACAGCCAAAATACTGACATTATTTCACCTGTGTGACAACGATATTCCCTGAGATCATGTCTGACTCTCTGATGCAGTATTTCACATGTTCATTCAACAGCAATAAAAGATTTGTGACCCATAATTGGTCTAGTGCGACACTGTATGCTGAAATCTGAAAATAACTGAGATGCAGAATTTACTGTTGAGGAGTTTGCTATGTGTTTGACCCCTGCTTTCCACAACCTCATAATAAGATATCCATCTTAATGAANCCTTTCCTGTGCTTCTCAGGTATCTGCTGTCAGTGACATGGTCAGGGTGTATGATGGTCTCATGACTTGAAACCTATGGCTCATCTGCTAAGTACTCAAGGGAAAACTCTAATTCCATTCTCCTAGATCTCCCACAGTTTTCCCTCCTTTATAGCACACATCTCTTTGACTTTCCTTGTGACGCCAGCTGCTCGCAGTCACCAACTCCATTCCTCCTTCCAGGGCTGCAGCATGGAGTCATGTACATGAAGGACACTCAGTTGAGGGAGAAAGCAGGGCTAATCACATTCCTGTTTAGACTCCCTGGAGCAGAGCCACATATGGGGCCAGGGACTAATTACTAGTGTTTGCGAAGGTATCTTATGGACTCACCGAGGCCACGAGTCAATCAAGTGTAAGGTCATCTCTGCACCCAGTCACACAGTAGTACCAACATCAAACGACAGGCATCCCTTTCACTTAAATTATCCTAAAGAGAAGTTGTATCATTTGAGCAAGAGGAATATTCAAGAAACAAAACAAAAGAGAGAAATAATGCAAATGCTCTGTCTCCATTTTGCATTCTCATGTTTTTCTCTGGGTTTCTTTAGTTAGTAGCCTTCTTGGTAAAATTGTCTCCTAGAAAAATATAACATTTAACTTATTGTATATTCAAGAAGCATGCTTTTCAAATTATAAACATCCTACATATTTTGCTTTAGAAAATATTATCTAGCATTTTCATTTTTTAAAACATTTCCTTTCATAGCAATTTACAGATAATGTGAGGCTTATTGTTATTTTGTTTGTGTGCATATAAATCAAGGAATTATCAGGAAAGCTACTCACACTGTTATTTTCTTGACCAAAAATATTTTCCTATTTTAGAATTTGTATGCCATTATAGTTACTTAAGTATAGCTCATGTAACTATTTTTAAAGCACATGCACAGAATAAATTCATTCCCACTAGGGTGTATTTGCCATTTACACTTATTCAACAAATATGTATTGATTCACTCTGCTAGCACAGTAGAAATACTGTATGTACAAGACCCTATCAGTCTTATAATGACTTCATAATCTATTTAAAGAGAGAGAGAGAGAGAGAGAGAGAGAGAGAGAGAGAGAGAGAGAGAAATCATGTGAAAAAGGATGTCTTTGACCTAATCCCTGGGACTCTGAATATGTTAGACTACATGACAATGGGAATTTAAGGTAATTGGATTAAGGATGCCAATCAGCTGACTTTAACACCAGAAGATTAATTTGGATTATCTTGGGGGGGGGGTGGTAATGTAATCACAAAAGTCCTTCCTTGTGGAAGAGGGAGGCAGAAAGTCAGAGAATGATGTGAGAAAGACTCCAGTGGCCATTTCTAGCTTTGAGGATGGAGGAAGGGCCCGCAAGCCAAGGAATACATGAAGTTTCTAGAATCTTGAAAGTTTCTTTCCTTGAAAAGGCAAGGAATGGGTTCTCTACCTAGGGCCTCTGGAAAGGAACACAGCATTATCACCACATTGGTTTTAACCCAGTGAGACCCATTATAGACTCCTGACATCCAGAACTGTAAGATAATACATTTGTGCTGTTTAAAGCCACTAAGTTTGTAAGTAGTTTGCTATGGCAGACATAGGAGACAAACATAAATTTTGGTGCCTGGAAGTGGAAATCTGCTGTAAAAACTTACCTAAAAAAATGTGACATGGTTTTGGAATTGGGCAGTGGGCAAAAGCGGGAAGAATCTTGAGAAGCATACCAGAAAAAGCCGATATTGCCTTAAATAGACAGTCGGTGGATCTATGGACGTCAACAACTCTGCCAGGGACGACTCATGAAGTGAGGAGCTTGGGAAAGAAAACGTTTTTGCTTTAAAGAATGCCTGATTCATCACAGGCAGGCTGTGAGCAGAAATGTGAGTGTGAAAGAGGCCGATTTTGAGTGCTCAGAAGGAAAGGAGGAGCACGTGCCTTTGACCCTTGAACAACAAGTGTTTGAAGTGTGCAGGTCCACTTATACACAGAATTTTGTCAATAAATATTCCTGGGTTTCGCATCCATGGATTCAACCATCCACAGCTTTTTCAGTCAGCAGTTGGGAATCTGAAAATGTGGCGGGGCAAGTGTGTGCATTGATTGCTCTATGACCTTTTCTATAAGGCACTTGAGCATCTGGGAATTGAGGTATCCATGGGGGGTCTGGAGTCAATCCCCTGTGAATACTGAGGGATGAGTAGTTACATTTTGGGGGAATCAAAAGTGATAAGTGGATTTTCAACTGCACAGGGGGTTTCAGCACCCCTTGTTCAAGAGTCAACTGTATTTAGAAACTGCAGGAAAGAGAATTCTGGTTATGTTGAGTCAGAAAGAAATTCACCGTCAATGACAATTTAGGAGACCTTAGGTTTGGAAAAACATGCTCTGCAGAAAAAACTGAAGGTATGGCTGGACAACCTTTTGCTAACCCCTTGGAATGATAAAAAGATCGAGTATTGGTTGTCACAAAAAGGCTCTTTGAAATGATTAATGTATGACTCATAAATCCCTTCAGTTATCTCAGTAGAAGCCAAAAATAGGGATGGAATTATCTAGAAAAGACCTGTGGAGGAGACTCTTGGTTGATAGAGTGAATCCTATGACATACACAGAAGACTGGAGTTGTTGAGAATGTTATATGAGCAGAAACAAAGCTATCTTGAACAACAGGAAACAGAGAGAAGTCAAAATGAAAGAAAGTTGTCAGACAACTCAAATATCCACAGGCAAGAAACATGCTGATAAAACTACTCAGCAGCAGACATATTCTGTCTTTCATGGGAAAGGAAGGCTGGTTGGGAACTCACAACCCCCAGCTAGTGGGTGGGGCCTTGAGCCCAGGAGGCGGAGCTAAGAACACAAAGGATAATCCCCAGGCCTTGCAGCAGAGTGGTATTTCCAGCTGGATTTCACATTGCTTGGGATGGTAGATTTTTTTTTTCTTTCTTTCCATTTTCTCCTAGTTTGAATAGAAATGTCTATAAATGTCATCATATG
>NW_017732462.1:235691-248918 GCF_001890085.2 Hipposideros armiger | reverse complement strand
TTTTTCACCCTTTATGATTTTATTGTTGAGGTTTGACGTGTTTTTTTCAGTGATCTAAGAATTTATTTTTTCTTTGCTCTCTAACATCTTTCATATAATGCAACATTTGTCTCCATATCATAGTTAAGCAGAAATTTACCCTGGATTTTGAAGATCTGAATTATAATATTTTGCTTTCATCATTATCATCGTATTAGTCATCAATATTAGTAATCAATAATGATAATATCACTATTTATAATTTATATCTTATGAATTAACTTTAAACCTACAAAATAACTTTCATATTTGTCAAGTACATTATAATATGCATTTGCCACAAAAAATGATTAATTTACTCAATCTATATGTTGTCACTAGTAAAAACAAAAGTGAATAACAATTTCAAATGCTGAAATAATAATGGACTTCAACCATCTTCATTTCAATTCCCCACAGGCACTATTTTACATTTCTGTAGACTTAAAAAAAATTAATTTAAAACAATTTTGAACTTTGAGTAAAGCTGCAAGTACAATGAAAACATCTTCCCTCTCACCCTCAAACGCTTTTCTCTATACATTTTATTTAATTATTTTACTCAGTGGAAATACGGCATCCATCAGCTTTACCTTTTCATGAAATTTCAGACAGAGATCCATGTCTTTTTCCTGAACCACATTTTCTTGACCCTGAATGTGGACGTGGTACAACCCCTCGCTTTAGTTGGTGGTGACAGGTGAGAGTGCCATGTGACACCGTGAAAAGTACACAGCTGTTCAGCCAGCCAGCTGAGCTAAGACTTTAAGTTTGGGAAACCTGGAAACATAAAGCAAGCCTGCATTCAAGCTGCACTTTTAGGACACTGTCCAGCTATTAATTAAAACAGAACAGTTAGCCTTTCTGAGTTCTAGATTTCTGCTCTGCCAAGTCCTTGTCGTATTAACTGTTTGATCCAATTTTGCAAGGATTCGGGAAGATAATATTTGTGTGACCTGTTCCCGAGGATCCTTTGCAGCATCTTCTCTTTTTCTGGGCCTGTTTATAGACTGATCTCAGAAACCACTTCATCCCACCACACCAAAAACGCAAATATAATAGCAAACTCATTGATGGCAATGCAGATTTGCTAAAGGTTACTCGAGGAGCTGGGTTAGGTAGTTATTTCAAATATATAAAAGAAAATTTCCCATATACTTTAGTTAATTATTTGCTTTCCCTCCAAGTAGTCTCTTCATCTCCCTTAGTTCAAACCCTTCTCGGCCTTTCTATGGTCCTGGCTTTGGCCTCTGCCTCCCAAACACCCCTCCTTTTCATCCCCTTGATAACCAGCTAAAGGAGCTGTCACCAAAACGGAAGCCTGCCAACAGTCACATGACACACTGTGGCCCTTCCTCAAATTTATGCCACTGATACGTGAGAGGAAGGGAATGCATCCTTTGGAAAACACTTGGTACTGTGCCTGGGACTCTATGGGTTTGTGGACGCCCTACAGCCTTATATCCACCCATTTTGGTAACCGCCATTCATCTGTTCTACTCAGTGTCTACAGAGCTCTTCAGTAACACACTTTTGTGATCCTACCTAGTGTCAGCCGTTCTCTCTTGAATACCTAAAACAAACACTGGCCTCACTAGAAAGATTATCTTCCTTCAAACTTAAGAAAATTATCCACAATATTCTATTTGTACTATTGGTTTTATGCCAGAACTTAATTTTTAAGAGGCTTTCTCTCTCTCTCTCTCTCTCTCTCTCTCTCTCTCTCTCTCTCTCTCTCTCTCTCTCCCTCTCCCTTCTTCCCCCCCCTCCCTGCCCCCCTTTTCCTTTACCTCTCAATTTGCCGTTGGAGCAAACTCAAACTTCTTATTGGGTTATATAATGCATATTTGTGGAAAATTTCTCTAGGCCATTAATAGACTTTCTGAGATCTTTATAACTCACTCACAATAATTATCCCCCTATTGCTTATATCGTTGGGAGATTGATCCTTGAAATATGACATGCTTGACTGGTACCCAGAGATTTGTTTGTTGGGATGATTGTTTGCTTTTAATTAGCACTCTGATAATAGTATGATGGCTGATGGCTTCTAAGTCTAGGTCACATAACTGCCTACATGTAGCAATAGAATGTTAGACCAAAAATGTGTACTGAAGAGATAGTCTGGCTTCCAGTGAGAATAAGAAGCAAACTCGTCTAGGCAAACGTGGAGAGGGGGCATTGGGTTTAGTCCATTAATACCCACCATTTGTGCACTTCTCCACTTCCGCCTGCCTTGCTTCACTCTCTTCCTCCATCTTCAGTGCTTGCCTTAGAATCCTACCTGGTATCTCTTTCCTGAAGATGTTGACTCTGAGCTAGTGGCCTGGCTGGACAGTGGTCCTATGGACCTGCCTCTACTGAAGAGGGATTCTCCCTGATGAAGAAGGCTGTTCCCTCCAGCTAGGGCAATCTGCATTCTAAATGATGACTTAGAAGGACTGAAAAACCTGTCATCTCAAAGGCATGCACTTCTAGGCAGTGGGGCCAGCTGTGGAGTGGTAGAAGCACCTTCGGACTGTGAGGGCATCACAAAATCCTTTACTCAGAGGCTCCGTGCTTTCATTAACTGGGTGTTCATTGAGTACCTGCTATGTGTGAGGCACAGGAATCGATACAGACACTGCTCCAGGAGTAGAAGACAAGCAAGTGCAGTAACTGTAAAAACAAATGGCTGTGGCTGAATTAAAAACAAAACGCAACTTAATAATACCTTTCTTACGCATGTCTGAACCTTGAAGCCTGAGAAAAAAATAGCCTTTTCCCCTTTTCTATTTCTTTAATGTGGATGATATCTTTCTAGCTACACTGTCTCTATACCTTAGGGAGAGTCTGTCCTTTTTTGTGACAAGAAATAGAAGTAGTCATTTTAAAGGCGTTTGAGGTATTCACCTGAAATGAGGGAAAGTTATCTCACCTTGAAGGCACTTACATAACATCACAGTCTGATGGGTCCTGAATAAGAACTGGTCATGTGACCTTGGACAAGTCCTTCACCTGGTTAGACCTCCATTTGCTCATTTATAATAGGGCCTCATAGAGCTTGATGTCATCCAAAATTACAGGAACTCTAACCACCTCAAATTGTAAAATCACTCACTATTCTATTAAAACATAAAAACCCATAAAAACATGGATCACTTGATTTTTCAAAACAAAATTGTATTATATTCCCTGTTCACCTATTTTATGGAAGAGTAATTTTAACTTTGGAGCACGTCTGAGTCCACTCGGGCCACTATGACAAAATACCTAAGGCTGGCTTACAAACCACAGAAATGTATTTCTTCCAGCTCTGGAGAAGCAGTAGTCCAAGACCGAGGTCTGGCAGGCTCAGGCTCTGGTACGGGTCTCCTTCCTGGGTCATCCTCGGTGTGTTTTCGCTGTGCCCTCACATGATGGAAGGGGAAGGAAGTGCCCTGGTCCCTTTGTCTGAGGACACGGATCCACTCGTGAGCACTCTGCTCTCATAACCTAATCACCTCCGAAAGGCTTCACCTCCAAATACCGTCGTCTCGGGGATCAGGTTTGCAACTTACGGATTTTCAGGGACACAAGCATTCAGTTATGACAGAGCAAAGTGCCTTGCACACCCCGTCATAACCCATACCCACTCTTTCTAAATTCTGTACTGTTTCATTCTGTTCCAATAGGGAGACAACAGATCCAGAATCTTCACTTCCTGTATTCAGCAGAGCTTCCCCTTGACGTGCAGTTCTTAAAATAGCTCTGCAATCGCAAAATATTGATTCTGTTATTTACATTCATTTGACACTGTAGTAACACAAGTTTAAATTTGTTAAATGTCATGTGGTTGTCAATGCTTTGTGGGTCGGTAGAAAAATAATAACCATAAGCAAAACCGACTTAGGTTTTTTTATACATCATTGCCTTTAACCCCCACAAAAGCCCTAAACACTTAAACATTCCAGTGAATATAATAGGACATAATTTTTCCTATTGACTGGAAATTTTAGTCAAAACATTACAGTTAAGAGGAATGGGCACACCTAATCCTGAATTCTAAAGGCAGCCGTGAGGTATATGCAAGTGGAACTTGAGCGATGAAGCTTGTGATTCAAATGTCACCCTCAACTTCCCAACAACCTTTATAAAATAGAAAACTGAAAACTCACAAAGTCAGAGAATAGGACAGTTTCATTCTGGTTGGGGATTCTCTAAGAAAACTAGCCTTTGACAATGTGGGCTTCTTCCAGAAGCGCAGCTGGGAAGGTCCCCCACCGCGAAGCCCTGGAACACAGTGGTGCGAGGGTCCTTGGGACATCTGTGCCCTGAGGTTTGGATGTTTACATAAGAAACAAGACTGGTGCCTGGTACTTATTCGAATAATTTCATAGACTAGAGTCTGGAGCAGCTTGTGACGGCAGTAGAAGTATCTGGGGAGAAGGGGGTCAAACCTGCCCTCTCACATCTTGGGGTAGCAAGTGGCCAAGTGGTCACTGCCCAGCCAGGTGGACTCTCAAGGAGATCAAACTCATGGGGTCATGAGAATGGTCTCAAGACATCAGTCAAAGAGCCCAAGCTGCTCACATAACTGTGACCTTTGTGTGGGAGCTATTATTTAAATCCCTGCCGCTCACAAGGACTCGTCAACAGTCAAGCGATAACTACAAGTATTACCAGCTCGACATACAAACATTTGCTTCTTTCCCTGTAAGCTGTTCTTGAACCAGATAGTTGCCAAAGAGGAGAGGATAGGGAATTGGAACGAGGAAAGAGTGACCCGTCTCCACTTGCCCTCTGTAGACACTGTAGCTTCCTGAGACACTGTGCAGGGGTGGAGATTGGGGAGGGAGAACGTTTTGAAGGTGTGTAACCATTCAATTTCACACAGCTGCAATATCTGAAATGAGTCTTAGTGGTTATAATAAGAAGTTTCTAAAAAAATTGAAAACCTGGATCTTCCCAAGCTCTCATTCAAGGACAGGGAAAAGAGATTCCGTGTAAGTCAAAGACTTTAGTTGGAAATAAAATAAGATTATTCCTCTTTGAACACCATAGAGATAAGTCCTGTGAATCGTTTAGGTGTAAAACTGTTTTCCTATATTAGAAGAAAATCGAAGCTTAGAAAAGTTAAAAAACATACCCAAGGTCACCCATTTGTAAGTTTTCAAATTACAGCAGAAAAATTAAAGTCCCATGCAACCTGCCCCTAAACACTTACTCCTAAAACCTATGCAGTACTTCCTATGAAAATTAAAATGATAAACTAAATTTAGTCATAGGTATCTTCACAGTAAGGAAGAACAATGCTTTGACTCGATTTTTACTTTACTGACTAATGCAGTGATTGTTTATTCTTAACCTCCGGCCACTCTCTCATTCATCTTACTGTATTTTCTTAGGAGACCCAGTCTGTGTTCAGAGCTACTTACTAGGAATCTCCCAGATGTACTCTATACATTATATTTATAATGCCCAAACTTGAACTCATTAGCTGCATAGTCCCAGGCGCACACCACATGCTGGAAATTTCCCCAAGCCTGTTTTTTTTTTTTAATGTTCCATTTGTTACTGATCAATAGCGTCATGGTTGACCCACAAATTCAAGTCCAAATCATATGAAGCATATTTGATTTTCTCTTTCTTACTCACTGTGTCTTCATCACTAAGTCCTTATGAATTTACATCCTTATATTAATTAACCTTTGCTTTTTCTCTTCTCCATTCCTACTCATGTTATACTTGTTCTGGCCCTCAGTATGTCTCATCTGGCCAGGTAATAGCCGATCTCCTGTCATTCAGATACAGTTTCCCCATTTCTCTAACTCATTCCTGCCAGTTACACGGAAGAAAAATCTAATTGTATCCATTTCCAATAAAAACCATTCAGTAGTTGAGTATACTGTTTCTTACCATGGTCATCAGAGCCTTCGTAATCTGATCCCTGTCTATATACTCAGCCTTATTCCACCACTGTCCTTTTGATGAAAGCCTTCCATTCATAAAAAAAACTGTCTGCAATTCCAGTCTTCTGTGCTTTTGCATATGTTTCTCCCGCCTAGAATGTCTTTCTCAACTCGTTCATTTATTTATGCATTTATTAAGTAAGTATACACTTGCTCTAAGTTCTGTACCAGGCACTGGGGATCCAGTGCTAATCCAGACAAATATGGACCTCAGTGTTAATGACCTTAAATATTGAGTTACAGATATTAAGTAGGGGAACCAGAAGGAGAAGAGAGAGCAAGGAATTAAGAACCTATTTGAAAAAGTAATGATGGAAAACTTCGCTAACCTGGTGAAGCAAATAGACACACAAGCCCAGGAAGTGCAGAGAGTCCCAAACAAGATGAACCCAAACAGGCCCACACCAAGACACATCATAATTAAAATGACAGAGGTTAAAGGCAAAGAGAGAATCTTAAAAGCAGCAGGAGAAAAGCGATTAGTTACCTGCATGGGAACTCCCATAAGACTGTCAGCTTACTTCTCAGTAGAAATTTACAGCCCAGAAGGGATTGGCACAAAATATTCAAAGTGATGAGAAGGACCTACAACCATGATCACTCTACCCAGCAAAGCTATCATTCAAAATTGAATGACAGATAAGGAGCTTCCCAGATACACATATATTGAACAGAATCACCACTGTAATGCTAGCTAACACCTTCGTCCTCACGTAATCGCCATTTCTTCATTTCTTAATACTGCCCCCTAGGTCACCTTTTTTCTATGTTTTTCATTGCAAAAATGAGCCATGACTTTTCCGACTTTTTTATACCTTTTTCCCTCTCTGTCTCAAAGCATGGAAGAACCTCCTCCTCTCTTTTAAGTGCTATCATTTGTGTGTGTGTGTGTGTGTGTGTGTGTGTGTGTGTGTGTGTGTGTAAGATGGAATTGGAGCTTGGGCTCAATTTTTTTGTGTGTTTTATTGCCTAGCATGGAATGACTTTATGTGGAAATGGTTTGTATTAAATGCTAAAGATCTGGCATAAAGTTGCACATATTCAGGTCCTTTTGGCTAGTGTTCAAAAGATTTCACTACAGCAAAATATAACCTGTGGTTCAGAGGGAAGTATCTGACCTCAGAGAGTTTGGTTACAATCCTGCCCATCACTTTGTCTTCATATGGCCTTTGGGGGCCTTTAGATTTCTCACCAATAAAGTGGGAACACAGTATCAAACTCATTGTGTGACTGTGACAATGTAAAATATAAGGCATGGAAAGTTTTTGGTATATTATTGGGTTGTCGGAAAAGTCATGGTGCATTTTTGCAATGAAAAACATAGAAAAAAATACGTCATGACTTTTCTGACAACCCAATACTAAGTGCAATCATTATTCTTCTCTAGATTCAATGTGAACACTTGACTCTAGTGTGCATTTGAGCAAGAAGCATGGTGAGATTGATCTTCAGGGCAGAAAACATATTTCTAAGTGGGCACTTTTAGTCAAGCTACATGCAGCCTCCTAATTTCCTGTTTTGACTGAATTGATTATTCAGTTAAATGATTATTTTGTCTTATTTTTCCCTTTTTTGATTTTATACATCAAAATTTTCTTGGTGGTTGCCATAGCCATCAAAGAGACAAGACAAGGGGAAGGAAGTGATAAAATAGTAACTTTCTATTTTCTCTTTACCACCCTTTGCCATATTTTTGTCAGATTCCTCACCATTAATCATCAGAAGTGCAGCTCTCTGAATTTTACCTCCTTGAGGGAAAATGTTCTACTTCAATCATAAAATTGTTCTTCAAGACCTTCATACTTTGGGACTTCGCTTTAAATTCCTATAGCATTCACCCTATAGACTATTTCCACAGATTTGGCCATAGTTATTAGCATTGTTTTATTCTGTACAGTGTCCTGTCAATTCCTAGGTAGGTCTTCCTTCGCTTGACCTGAGGCTGTATCTTACTCAGCACCTACCGTGGGTCTTTTGAAACCAAAATATGCGTAACGATTGTAGGTTGATGATCAGAGAAAATAAAGCAGAATAAAGACTTTTAAAGTCTTCAAATTAGTAACACTTCTTTCCATTAAACAATGTTCAAACGATCCAAGGGCATTTCTAACTTTTGCTCATTTTATTTATGTTTCAAGTTACCAGCATTTACAAATTATACATAATAAAATAATATCTCCTGCTAGTAAAAATATAGCCATATTAAGAACAACTTTTTATTACACCACTATAAAAGTAAAAAAATATATATGTAAACACCAAAACTATAAAGTTGTACATAGAAAGCTGAATTGTAATAAACCATACTTTTGCCTATGCATTACTAACAGCCTGTATCAGTGAGAGCACCCACCAAACTATGGCAGGCCAGTCTGGTTACACAGATCATGCTAAGGAGGCAGATGTTGTATCCTACAACTGGACTAGGAAACGTCAGCTGCCAGATGTTACCCAGGGGCTCAAGAGACAGTTGTAAGATCTGCTTATTGCAGTGCATGGGTTAATAAGAAGTCTACTTGGCTATTTCTGAATTCTTTTGCAGTGCAATTTAGAAGTAGCTCTTCCTGAAGAATAAATGTAAGTAAATACAATCTGCAGTATTCATACTGCCCCAATAGAAATTTGATCTTTATGACAGTGATGTGCACTAATTTCAGACCTAAGACTTACTGATTATTGCACACAATAATGTTCTTTCTTAGAAATATTTTGAGTCATGCTAACATTTCTAAGATATTATGAAATACAGTTTTAAATAAATTTTAGGGACTACATTTTAATTTTCTAAAAATTACAAAATATTTTATATTACATTGAAAATTTAAAAATTAGCACACTGGATAGCCAGCAGGAATTTTAAAGGTATCACCTAGTTCATCTATCAGTGATTCATTTATTCATGTGCTAGGCACTGAAGATAACAAGTAAATAAAACTGAGACCCTGCTCATATCCTACCTGGAGAGACAAGGTGTCTATGACATACATCAATCAATGTGATAGATGTCATAATAAAGGTAACATATGGTTCTAAGGAAGTAAGGGAAGGGGCCCTGAACACAGACGAGGCTAAGCAATAGAGAAGCACTCCCCAGAGATGAAACCAAATTTGATCTCAAAGCTCTTGGAAGAGCGAGTTAGCAGGAATTTATGAAAGGACCTTGCAATCTCTAGGACCCCAATGACCAAAGACAGTGTTGCTGTCTCTTTTCCACCAAAGGAATTGCAAGCTATTTGACTTGGCTGAAATAAAGGCTATGCACAAAGACATAATAAGTGTTTGGACAAGTTATCCAAGGTAGAAGTCAGTATTTGCTATGCTCACACATTTGAGTTTAGTCTTGGAACAATGGAAACCACCCCCCCCCCGCCCGCCAAAGATTTTATGTATAGATATGATCATGGTTGAAACACAGAAATGCCACTGGGTTACAAGGTAGTAAATTGGAAGAAGGTGGGATGATTTATGAGTTGGGACACCGTCCAGGTGAATGGATACTAGTCCTAGTGGTAGCACTGGAAATGCACGGGGAGGTGGAGCTTCCAGAGTTATGCAGATGCTAAAATGGATAGCACATGTTCTCTGATTACATGCCAGGAGAAAAGACAGTGCGTTACCTTGGTAGGTCTTCAGTTTGAGGTACCTTTGAAATATAGAAGTGAAGTAACCCAGATGGTAATTCTATGAAGAAATTCATCATTTTTATTTCATTGGGGTAGCTCTACTTATTGAATAGAAGTTTAAATGACAAGAGTGATCTGGTCGGTGGAGTCCAATGTGTAGTAGAAACTGGGTGTGGATGACAGCGCTCAGCAAAGAATTATCAGGAAAGATCAAGACAAACACATTCGAGAAGGTATACTGGCAAGGGAATAGAAGGCTGCTTTTGAGGACCCTAAAATAAATACTCAGGTGGGGGGCCAGTGGGCTTCAGGGAGTGGAGTGGGGGTCCTGGAAACCAAGGGGAAGAGGCCTATTCAAGGTAAATATTGGGTTGTTGGAAAAGTCATGACGCATTGTTGCAACGAAAAACGTAGAAAAAATACATCATGACTTTTTTTCACAAACCAATAGTTTGTGGTGTGTCAAAGGGAATACAAGTATCAATTAGATTTTTGCAATTAGAAGTAAAGGATCACTTTATTAAGGATAATTTTCCTACGGTGGTAAAGGTAGAATTCAGACTGCAGAGAGCTAAGCAATGAATGAAACGGAGAAACTGGAGCCTAAAGGTGCAGAATCATCTTTCGGGAACCTTGTCTGTGAAGGGATGATGTGAGGGGGGTGAAGGTGGAGTAGGGTGTGGAATGTGAGAATGTGAGGGGCAGTGCCGAGTCAGGGGAGGGGTTTGAAAGTTGACCTGTCACTTCTTTACGTAAGACTTGGCCCCCCCGAGGCATTAGCCTTAAGACAGGTTTCCTTATGCTTCCTGTTCCCAGCCTCCTACCCGCCCCAAACAAAGTCTGCTCCTGGGAAATTCTGGCAGTCCTCTGTAACAGCGGCTCACTGAGGCATGCAAGCCCACCCTCAGCCCCTGGGGCCTTCGTTATTTGTGTCATTTTTCTTCTCCTTGCTTGGGATCCTTGTTTAGATGCCCCGATCCCTCCCAGTGCCCACTGACAGTGATGGGGCAATGGTTTTCTGGACAATGGTGCTACTGATGCTGAAGCTCATACCCGGCTGCCATCCTGTTTCTGGGATTTGAATGCTGTCCAGGGTGCTGAACGTGTGGACATGTGTCTGGTTCAGGAGCACCGTTTCCACTCCCTCCACCCACTAACCCCACAGTATAGCACTGCTGGTCAGCTCCCATGGGGGGCTGGTTCCGCACCCATGCGTCCCCAGGTCTGTGCATGGCTTCTATCCCCACATGACGCAATAATAAAGCAGTAGGTTTTCTAGTCCTGCATACGTAGGTCTGGGGACGGAGTTGAGGCAATCTCTGAGACATGCAGTGCGATCTCTCCACATCTCTTCTTTATTTGTATGACTGGAACTCATTTTGCTGGGAGGGAGGTTTATTTTTTGCCCCCTGTGGATACAGTCCAAATATATTCAGAAGCGTCTTAAGCTCCTTGGGTCAATCCTAGGGCAGTACAGGTTAGCCTCAAACTTGAATCAGGCAGTGATCACCCAACGTGGGGCCACGTTGCCTTTGGAGCTGAGTGCTGTGATGGGTCCCATCACATAGCAAGAGCAGGGTGACCTTATGCTCCTGGCTGAAGACACCAGTGTGCTCACTGCTGCCGTTTGAGAGATACTGGCCAAACGTTCTTTTGTTCCCTAGGGTTCCTACCCTGTCCTTAGTATCCATTTAGTTTTTCAGTCTACTATTTGGCAAAGGAGATAATCGTTTGCTTGTATTCCACAAAGTAAATATATGCCAGAGTAAAACAAACATAGATCTATCTTAACAGTCAAAGCAGAAGCTGGATGTTAAAATATACATTTAAATTTCACAGATTTGAATCATGCCAGGTATGTTGGGAATGTACTAGGACTGTGAAAATACAACAATGATGATAATAATAGTAGTAGTAATAATAATAATAAATGCTATTATAATAAGATTTAATAACTCATTGGAGTGCCTTGGATATTTTTGGCCCTTCATTCTTCCACACACAAAAATCAACTTGTCACATTCCATTAAAGAAAATCACTCTTCAGATTGTGGTTGGCCTGTTGATCAAATTGATGAGGAAAGCTGCCATTTTCAATATGTTGCAGGTTATATTTCATGGAGTATCCTTTTAGGTCTGATCAAATGCCTTTCACTGCCATTCAGTTCTAAGTCTTCTAAAATTTCTTCTTTGACTCATTCTGTTTTTTACAATGATTGTAGTTTTAAATTTCTAAATGAGATTTACATGTTTTTCTGAGCTTCTTATTTAAGTTGTGTTTTCGTAGGGAATGTGGGGTGTTTTTTGTTACCATTTCATTTGTTTGCTGCTCTTTCTTGCCTTTGAAACTGTTCTCCGATTATTTTTCTCTTGGAAATACATCCTCAAATTTCCCCTTAGAACAGGTCTCTTGGAGATAAAACTCCCTCAGTGTTTACTTACTCTCTAAATGTTTTCATTTCCCTTTCATCCTTTTGCTGACTGACAAGTCCAGGTTGACAGGTGTTTTCTCCTGGGTCTTGGTAGATATTATTTGACTGTTGGCTTGTATTTTTGCCGTCAGACTGTCTGAAATCCTTCTGTCATTTCCTTTAATTGACATGGCCTTTCTTGCTGCCCCTTCAAGATTTTATCTTCATCTTCTATGTTTAGTGATTCCATTGTCATGTGTCTAGACATGGATTTCCTTTTATTTATTTATCTTTTTCGTGGATGACAGTATGCTTTCTAGATCAGTGGCTTCATCTTTTCATCAGTCCTGAAAAATGGGTAACTTATTTTTGTAAATATTTTCAATCTGTTCTTTAACAAATTTATATGTGGAAATTCCATTTTCAATCTCTCTTTGTTTAAAAAATAATTTCTTACTGTGTATTTATTTTTGCACATGCCTCTTTTTGAGACTTTGCATGTTTATCTGCAGACATACATTCTCTATTGGATGGTTCTGAGCTCTAGCATCTACCCTGTTTGTTTCTGCTGCTGTTATGTAGAGTGACGCCCCTTCTCTTTTCCATCAGCTTTTTGTTTTTTGGTGAATTCCAGGTACAAACTTTATTACAAGGATGTTATGAATTCTAATAATAATGAAATAAACAGAGGGAGATGGGAGCGCTGCTGCTCGGTTTGCAGAGCAAGCCACGGGGCTCAGGCCTCATTTGTCAGCTCTTCATTTGCTCTTTTAATCTCTCACCATCTGTCAGCTCATTTGGGGGAACTTTCCTCCCAAGATGACTTGGTAGCACAGGGTAACACCAGCCGATACCATTCCAGCACCCCTCCGAAGTGGGTGCAGAAAAGATCTCCAGTCTAGATTCCGTGTTCTTCCCAAAATTCAAACCCTACCCCCCCGCAGCCCCCCTCCCAAAGAAGTGTTGCTATAGGAATCATGCATGTGAGAAACCCTGCCTTCTCACATGCCAAACATTCAGATCAAATTCCTGCCCCACTGCCTCCTCTGGGCCTGTCCATATGCACTGGGCCCCAGGTGTTTCTGTCCCAGCTATTGCAGGTCACTCCAGCCCAAGCTCCACCCACACAGCAGGGACTCAGCTTGTGCTTATGGGATTGTTTGAGCCTGAGAGTCGTCCTGTGGCTGGTGAGACCAGTGGAGCCTCCGTGAGCATGACCCTCGAAGGACTACCACAGGACTACCT
>NW_017732462.1:184905-235671 GCF_001890085.2 Hipposideros armiger | reverse complement strand
CTCCTCAGAACTCCTAGTCATTCAATGACAAGAAACAAAATCCTGAGTCATTTTCAAATAATTATTTTATGATGAATATGTTAAACATCAAACAAATATAGGGTATATATTGAAAATTCTGCAAACCCACTGCTGAGCCCTGAAAAATATGGGAAGCTTACCATTAAATAGGTAACTTCCAAATTTGAGAACAACCACTAGATATATAGAAATACAGTATATAGTTTCCAAGCCATCAGAGAACTAAATGGGAATACAGAAATCTTATAAATCAAAGGGAAGGCAGGAAAATAGGAAGAAACGAAATGTGGAGGAAAAGAAGCATTAAGAAAACACAAAATATCATGGTAAAAATAAACTCAGGTATGTTACTAATCAGTATAAATATAAACAGAGGAATGACCAATTAAACTGTAAGAAGTAAATTAGACTAAGAAAAAAATATCCAGCAACATAACACTTATAAGAAACACATCTAAAATTAAAATATGCCTATACACATTCAGGAAGGTTGAAAATTAAGAACTATAAAAAGAGAAGTATAGGTAAAAAAAAGGCCACGCATTTCTGATCTTTTCCCACGGCTCCTGTGGTTGGCTTATGAGTCCAATTACGGCTGGCGATTCCTTACTTTATTAGAACTTCTATAAGAATGTTTGTTCTGTTATTCTAAAATGAAGATGTTAATTTTATATTTAATGCCAAATCTCTCTTATGGTAATTTAAGTAGCTTTTCCAGTCTCCACAAATGAAATAACTATTTGTGAAGTATTCTCATACGATGATGTCCCAGGTAGTTAATGACTATTTCCTAGAACATTTTTCGTTGTTCAAAAAGAACACCTAATTCACCTGTACCAAGTATACACAGCCAGATAGTAATAAATTCAATCTGAGATCATAATTCTAAGACTGAGATTCACAAAAATTTTATGAGAAGAGAAGCATATTAATAGTAGAATGCCATGAAAATATAATTTGAAATAAAGTTACCTTCTGCTAACTTCCAGGACATGATTTGAGTACATTAGCTCTTTAACAAGCATTTCATGAGTTAAGAATTCTCAGAAATATATTTACTGAGATTAAAACAAACCAAGAAACTCTGCCTACTTTCAAAGTACATACCGACTCTGTCAGGAGTTGTGGATGAGTAAACGTTATTACTGGAGAACAAAATGCTACAGCCATAAAATTGTGTGAGAAAGTCAAGCCTTTGCTCCCTACCAATATTCACCACAAAGCAGCCAGAGAGATCTTTTAAAACCATGGTCAAAGTCACCCCTCCAACTGCCATCCGCTGGTTCTTCTTTTTCATCAGTCATCACTAACCTTGTCTTCCTAAAGGGCCAGAGAGTAAATATTTGGGGGCCACAGCACCTCTGTGGCATTTGCTCAGCCCATGGGGGAGCAGCCCCAGGCAACATATAAATAAGTGTGGGCGTGAATTTGGTTTTGGAATATCTTTTTTTGGGGGGGATTGGGTGGAGGTTGGAGAATTTATTGCTACTGTTGCTTTCGTTGTTCTTGTTTTTCCAGAAACCTGATTGTATATGCAAATTTAATAATTCATAAAAAAAAGCTTACAGAACAGTGTCTGCCACGAGTTAAGTCTTCAGCTTTTGTTCATATGACAACCTATATTGTTCTGATAATAGCGGCACAATTATTATTTATTTCACTGTTTACAGGATGCACAAAACTCAGACATAGACAAATGTCGCTCTCAAAACTAAACTAGTTTTCTGGACCCCCAGCGCATAGGTTTGCTTGGCAATAGATAACTTAATTTTATCCAGGAATTTGTCTTATTTAAATCATATTCAAGAGTCAACTCAATTCTTTTGGACGCCGTCTCTGCAAATGGTGCCCCTGCTGTTCTGCTCACTTCCCCAGGTTCTGCCAGGGGACCTGAGGGTGGCAGTGTTGATGACAACATCTTTTTGTTATGTGTGTGCTGCCTCCATTGCAGTCTGGCCGGTGGCATGGGTTGTGCCCTGTGCTCCCTCATCCACGTGGCACATTGGACAATCTGCAGCTTCTTGGCATCCTGAACCAAGGGAGTCAGGCTCCCCGACCCAGTCCACCTGCCCACCTCGTGGCCAGCCATCCCTGTGGTGCCTACCTCTCCCTGCCCGCTCCAGCCTCTAGGGACTAGAGCCCCAGTCAAGCTCCTAACCTGTTAGTCACGTTATAGCCATCGAAGTAATCAGATCAGCTCTGGTGGTATCGCAGGGCTTCTGTTCAAGCAACTCATTTTATTGTTATAGTTGTTCTATTTTATTATTAGTTATTGGTGTTAATCTCTTACTGTGCCTAATTTATAAATTAAACTTTATCATAGGTATGTATGGATAGGAAAACACGTAGTGTATATAGGGTTCAGTACTATGTGCAGCGCCAGGCATCCACTGGGGTTTCGGCACGTGTCCCTGCAAGGCAGGGGGGTACTCCTAAACCCGCATTCAAATTCCGGCTTTGCCCCTGTGTCCTATGTGACCTTCATCAGTTATCTTTTTTGTAATTAAAATTTATTGCGGTGACAACAGTTGGTAAAATTACATAGGTTTCAAGTGTACAGTTCTGTAATACGTCATCTATATATCACATTGTGTGCTCACCACCCAGAGTCAGTTCTCCCATCACCATGTATTTGACCCTGTTTACCTTCAACAGTTATCTTGGTCACCACAAGTCTTATTTTCTTCAACTTAAACATTTAGAATGATAACCACTCTGTGAGTTAGGTATTATGTTGAGGATTTTTGAGACCACCGATGGTAAGTTTCTATGCAGGGACAGGCATATAGTAAGGGCTTGCTAAATATTGCCTGATTCTTCTGGGGTTGAGTCCCACACTTTGATTTACTTATATAAAGTGAAGAACATAAAGGGGAAAGAGAGCTCAGCTCCAGGAGACAACAGCTGGGAGCTAAGGAATGGAAGAGACGTGGTGTGTCAGGCGGGACAAGCCGGCTGTTTCAGGGTTGGGAAGCTCAAGGCAGTTGGGGGCTGTTTCCTCGGCAGGGAATGGGCAAGAGGCACGCAGAGGGCGCCGTGCCGTCCAAAGTAGTCAGGGTTCTTCAGGGAAACAGAATCAATTGCACATGTGCTTTAGTATGAGGAGCTGGCTCACGTGATTATGGAGGCTTGAAAACCACATCTCTACCGTCAGGAAGCTGGAGACCCAGGAGAGCCGGTGGTGTCCTTCCAGCCCTTCTCCGAAGGCTTGACGGCCATGAGAGCCAATGGTGCAGATCCAGTCGGGAAGCAGGCAGGCTCCAGAGCCAGGAAGAGCTCATTTTCCAGTCTGAGTCCAAGGACGGAAAAAAGCTGATGTCTCAGCTCAACTGTCAGACAGGAGGACTTTCTCCTGTTCTAGTTCCCTTTTTGTTCTAGTTAAGTCTTCCAGTAACCCTTGGATGAGGCTCCCCCACACGTGGGAGGGCACCCTTCTTCACTCTCTCTATGATTCAAAGATTAATCTCATCCAGAAACACCCTCATGGAAACACTGGAATAATGTTTGGCCACACATCTGGGCACCGCATAGCCCAGGCCAGCTGACCCATTAACCATCACACCTGTAGCAAGGAGATCAGATGTCTGTTGGATAAACAGCACTTGTAGCAGAGCAAGTGGGCTGGGCTGGGCTGGGCAGAGGCAGCGTTCCACGGAGTAGTTAGGTAAGGAGAAACGGAGGCTGAGGATTCTGTAACTGGTTATCCTTTCCAATCTGCACGCTTTCCAACATGTTAATCTCTTTGTTTAATTGCTCCACACTGAGGTGCATTGCAATTAGTTGAAATTTTAGAAACAGGAGTTTATAAAATTTAATCCTAACACATTTACAGTCAGTCTTTCTGGAAACGTGAAAAATATGAATCATTCATTCTGCTCTCATTTTCTATATATAAATTAAATGAGCATTAATGGAGTATCCATATGTCAAAAGGCCTCTCTCAGAGGTTTGAGAGTAGCTTATAAATTTGCATTTTTCCACTTATGTAGCTTTAATGTGAAATGTATTCTTCACCCCCTTCTAGTACAAAAGCAAAAAACAAACCTTTTAATCTTTCTGGTGCTAGAATAATGATTGAGTTTTTCTTGTATGCAACTCTCACCAACAAAATACATTTTCAACTGGAGACTGGGAATTTTTTTTTTAAATAGAAGGAGCTAAGAGAAATTGGTCTTGATATAATATTTGAATTTAATATCCTGAAATTACGTTATTTTTCATATCAAATATCAAAATTAATTTTATGTATTTAAAGAAAAAATATCCTTTTTTGCTTTCAGCATATTTTATTTAGAAATGTTTTTACATTTAACATTGCTTTTTATGCTTAATATTATTTTACTTTTGCCTCATGTCTCACTACATGGAAATTTCCATGACAGTTGACAAGAAATTTCAACTTTTAAGGAAAAGAATTTTAAACATGAAAATTAAGGAATGAAGTTACAATTATATTTTCATGGTTTTAAATATTTCATGTTAGTTTTTTAAAATCTAGATTTCATTATATATTTCAGTGTTGGCATTCTTACATTTAATTAATGTTTTCTTATGAGGAGAAAGCTTTGGAATGTTATGAAAATATCTCATTGTGAAATAAATCCAATACAGATGTCCAATATTTTAGAAATCATAGCATTACTTAATTATAAAGTGTCAATCAATTCTTAACATTTCAGAATTTACATAGCTCCTTAGAAGCTCAACATTTTCTGTAAAGCAAGCGATATTAAACATAAATAAACTAAGGTTTGTTGTAGGTGGATATACATCACTGGAGTGAAATGTGTCACAGTTTCCCATGGCAAAATCTCATGTGGCAAATCTCTGTTATCCTGCTGACTGGACCCGACTGCCACTTGCTTGCCGTGGTCTCACATCTGAGCTTTCAGAATAATTCTCAACATAAATGGGAAAGAAAGTTCAGAAACAAAGAGAGACAGAAAACGTAAGCAGAAAGAAAAATGAGGAGAAGTTAGAAAGTGGAGCGATGATTGGATTCACCATGGCTTTAAAAGTCCATGGGAGATAAAAAATTAAAAATATAAAAGAAAGGATGACCCTATGGAGTTTACCAACATTTCAGTCTAAATCAGTGGAAAAATAGAATTTATTATAGAGGCATATCTGTGTGTTTTAGGAATAGAATGTGTGTGTGTGTGTGTGTGTGTGTGTGTGTATGTATGTGTGTGTGTATATACTCATATATATGTATATATATATTTTAGCTAATTTTTAATTTTCTAAGCTCTTCCTATTGGAAAATTATACATATAATAAAACTGCAATGACTATCATGGGAGTTTCAAAAAAATGTATTGCTTGTTTACTTTATTAGACTAATAGATAAACAAGAAAATATTTTTATAGTTATAGTTAGCATAATATTTTATGAAACATTGTAATATAGATAATAACATTATAATATAAACTTTTTATCCTTCTGTCAGTCCTGACATCTCAATAAGCAATGAACCTTCTGGAATAAAAATATGCCTCATGTTTAATTTTAAAATCTGAAAATACTAGGCTGAATAAAGTCTTGTTTTCCAAAGAATGAGCTTAACTTGGTAAAAGGGATAGTTCTAAAAAATGAAGTTGCATATTTTTATTTTGAGGAAGAAGTGCATAAGAAACTTGGACACTTTGTCACCATGCTCATGCAGCACAAAGATTTGAACACCCCATGGCAGAATGCCCCAGACCGCTCATTGTCCTTAATCATGTTTCTTAAATAAGGAGAAGCACGTGGTCAGAGGCAGAGGCCATCGTATACGATATTGTCAATATTTTTTAATATCCTGAAATTGTAAGAGGCAAGTGCATGAGAAAATTTTATATTTTCTCTTGAGAATTGTATTGGCTTTAGGAGTCTTCTAAATGGGAATAAATGGCATGGTCAACTTTGTTTTAGGTCATATTCCTGCTGATTTCTAAACAATTATTGCTAAATGGATAGGTATCCATTTAGTTTTGTTTTTTATCATTGTACGGTATCTTTGATTAATAACAACTGCTAAAGATCAGGAAGTACAAGCGTTAGATTTAGATTTTTTTTTACCGTATGCCAACTGAAAACTAATGTTATTTAAGACAAAAAAATAAAAAATAAAGATAGCTCAGTGTGAAAGTAACTGCAGTCACCTCAAGGCTTACCTGGGAGAGGATGCACTTCCTAGCGCATCACACCACCCTTAACATCCTCACTCCTCAGTGGCCCTTGCTTCGAGATATAGTTCTCTACTTTGTGGGCTTCTCTGTTGGGTAGTTCATAGTATGAGGATGAACTTTCCTTAGAGCAGACGAAGGAGAAACAGAGAGAGGGATCAAGATGGAAGTCTGTCTCTGTAAGAAACCTTAGACGTGACACGCATCCCCACTGCTGGACATGAGTCACTGTTTGTTGGGAGTGAGCCACTAGCTCCTCAGGGAAAGCAATTACAGGAGGGCACACTTACTAGGAAGTGACAGCCACCTCAGAGGCCGCTTAGTACAGGCTCTTTCCATCTTCGTATGCAGGCTTGTGACTACCAACAACCTTGTGGTATTTGTATCAACCTTCATTGGGGTAAAACAAAAAATAAAATTTAGTGGATTGAACCAGTAACGATGCAGATTACTCACATTTTTGTTGGCCGTCTAGTTGGTTCTTCTGCTCCATGTGCTGATGAGCACAGGGAGGGTCCAATGCCCTCGCTCCATGGTGGGCAGTTAGTGTGGGACACTAGCCTTTCATGTCACGTTAGCTCAGTAGGTACATGTGAAGCACGGGAGGAAGGGAGTACTGAGGCAGAGACACTGCTTAGGATTCTGATGCCCTAAGGTGGTGAAGGCTGGGGTGAAGACCACTGCAGGCAGGAAAGCGGGGGCTGGCAATGAGAGATTCTACAAACAATAATTGAAAGCTCTTGCTATCTTTTTGATGAAAGCAAAATGTGAAGAGGTCAAGTTAATTTTGCTTTGGAAGTTTTCAGCTCAGCTAATCAGAAGGCTAATGATTGACAAAAAAGAAAATTCTAAGGGAATAAAGTTGATAGGATCCCATGGCTCATACTCTGACTAAACAAGAAGGATTTAATTCTCTCTTTCCAACCTAAAAGTTATGATATTGACTTATAATGCTTTAGACCATGACTTTGGGGGAGTCTTGGATTATTTTCAGACTTCTTAATGAAATAACTGCAGGTGCTCTGATATTTGGATGATAGAAAATTAAGCAAAGGGGTCCAGATTTAGCAAGTGTCCCAGTAAACAGCTGTCTTAAACTGCAGCCTAAAGGCACATGAATCATTCAAGGTTTTTATAATGCAACAGCATTTTTACAATTGCACAAAAATTTTAAATGCCAATGGAAAGAATGTCAGTAGAGCGATCACTATTAAACATTCTAAGACCCATTTTAATGAGCATGTTTGAGTTGTACTTGATACAGGCTGGAAATATGCTTGATCCTTACAATCCTTAGATGATGATAGATTTGGGGTCCAAGTGGAGCTTGACAGTTTAGCTCCGCCTGGAACCCCAGCATCTATAATTCTCCCCAGCCCACCAAGATGGAGGTTACCCTTCTGAGAAGTAATTCTTTCTCAGAGGCGGAGGGGTTTAAGGAGCTCTGCTCTTTCTCAACTACTTGCTACCTGACAGTGATCAGCATTTTCAGGTGGGCTATTCATTATTCAGATACCTGAATCACTGTGATATCGGGGAAATGAGTGCTGGGGGATCAAAAGAGCTGCGACCAATGGTGATGGAAGCATTCGGACATTGTTTTGTACATATTAATTCCCCTATACTTAAAATGGCCTCAGATTATTGGCTAAAGGAGAATACAAGTAAGTGATAATCCCTCTTAGTCTTGAGATAGCTACATGCATCCAGAAGACCTGAAGTTGAGAGTTGTGACATTAGACTTGATGCTTTTTAAAAATGGGTTCATACATATTTTAGAGTGGCTCATAAAATAGAGTGGCTCAATTTTAGCGTTATTTAAAATTTGGGTATAATTGCTGAGCTGATTGGACCTTAAGGGCTTTTTGGGTACCTATTATATATCATTATATATTAAGAGAAAAATGGATATCTGGATATTTCCCAGGATCTGGCATTATTTGGATATTGGTAAACATGCAGTAAGAACTATGTTAGAATTTGCTGCAGGAATTGCCCAGCTGGAGGAATTGAGATGAAGTCTTCATTTACCCCCCAAAAAATGCCATCTAGTGGAAATAAGTGAAGTATGCAGAATAGACAGTGAGGCTATAACAATGGTATTTGTCTTTGTAAATAATGGTTTTAGAGCAACAGTAATATTTTAGGTGTATTTTAAATATAATATTTTAGTTTTTTTTATCCATTTATCATGCAGGAGCTAAAATTCTGAATTGCATTTGGATGGGACAACTTATATCTCTATAGGACTTCAAACTTTAAGGGTCTGCCTTTATTGTACCCATTATCAATGTTTGCAAGTCTTCTGCCTTGTATCAAACCCAGTTGATAGTTTTACCCTAATCTTTTAGAAAGGAGGAAATTGATGCCTTAGAAGGTAGAATTCTGTCCATAATTATTGTTATGTAATATAGGCTCGGCATCATTAAATCTTTCTGGTGAATTCTTTGCAAAATTAACATCTGACCTATGTTTGGTTATATATTTTGCTTTTGCTTTTAAACGTGTTTTGTTTAACATAATATCGCTATATAATTTTTTTAAATTACTTGACTGCCATATCATGTTGTGTCCCCTTAATCTCAGTCTCTCCATATCATTACTCATTGCACATGGCTTTTATAAAGAAGTGTGTGGCTTGGGCCAGCCGAATGGTACATTGGTTAAGAGTTGGTTTGGGATGCCAGCTCTGAGCAGCAGGACCTCGGTTTGGATCCCATATGAGAGCCAGTGACACTGCCCTCTACAGCTAAGATGGTGAACAACAGCTCGACCTGGAGCTGGGCTGCCGTGAGGCGCTGGCAAAGGTGTAGGCTGCAGTGGGGCTGCAGTGGGCTGCCGTGAGCTACCGTGAGTGGCTGGCAGTCGGCATGAGCTGCCGTAAGCCACCATGAGCGGCTGTCCAGTGGCCGGCGACTGATCTGCCTCACCCAGGAAGAGCTCAATGATAAACCAACATGGGCCAGTGAAGCAGCGTCCTCCACAACTAGACCGAAGAACTAAAGGACAGCAACTTGTCTGTTCCCCTTCCCCAATTCCCCAATAAAATCTTTAAAAAAAAAATAGTGTGTGGCCTGATTTTGTGGATTTGAAGAGCAGAAGGATGGCTAGAACTCAAAGATTCTTACCTTGGTGAAAAGAGATGAGAGCTGTGACTTAAAAGTAAAGACACACTTACTTTTAAGACAGAATATGGTAACTTCAGCTCTTAGTCCAGACTGGTGAAAATTAATCCTATTTAAATATTTCCATGGGCTTCTGCAGGAGTTAGAGGGAGGTGCCTCACGCCCGTTTCCATTCCAGCCTATTGGCATCTCGGATTTGCTCTTTCTTTCTAGTCCCTTGATGGCTTCCGCAGCCCGCAGGCACTGCTGGTGCCTGGCATGTACACTCTGGAGTGCTTGCCAAAGGCGCCAGCAGAGAGTTTCCAGTCGGAGGCCATTCCAGCTCTATTTAGACGGGACAGAGGCCGATCCAGTTCACGGCAGGCACAAACGGTCTGGTCTTGAAGCTGCATTTGCATGGCTCACACAGCCTCGTTGCATCCACAGTATATTTATTGAGCTGTAACTTATAAATCTTCCTTATGATACTTGCATTTATATGTTTAAATGAAATTGAGAGAACATAGCTTCTTATAATATGATTTATTTTTTTATTTTCAATGACAATTTATTTAGCAAACAGGGTCATAAGTGAGGTGAAAGAGGCTAATGTGAAAATGATGCTATCCCCCACTGTACGTGCACGCACGTGCACACACACACACACACACACACACACACACACACACACACAGTCTATGGTGTCACCCCCACGTTCAGCCCTTGGCATGCCACCCCCTGCAGCCACTTGCTAACCCGGCCACAACGCAGTGCAGTAGGCTGCCCTGAGACTTACATGGGGCCCTCATGAAAAGTCCCATCTTGTTCTCACTCTTCTAGGCATACAGCCTGCGATCCAGCCCCTCACTGCTGCACATGTTAGCTCTAGATGCTTCTTTGGTCAACAATTCTGCCCATCTCCTTGATACCAAGCAACACTTTCTGTGCATATGAATAAAGATTAATGGATATTGAGGAAGGAGTTAACGTGAAGTTATAGAAAGAGGAGTGTGCTGGGGGTGTCTTATTAACTTACAGTGTTGGCACCACAGTTGTGCCAGCAAGAAATGCTCTATTGAACGAGTTCTAGTGAAAAAGAGTTCTAGAGATGGACTCCTGTATTTTGGGTTTCATGTGATTTAGGATGAGCTTACTGGGGGAGTAAAGGAGGGTATTCTGAGAGAGTTGGGGGGGGGATGTGGTTTCTTAATAATCCAGGACCTTACTATTTTGTCTTGGATGGAAGAAAATATGTTCTATGATAGATTATTCAAATATGCAAACACCAAACACCAGTTTTGGACAATCTAGTTCTTTTTAGAATTGTCTTTATCACTCTTTTGGTCTTTTGATGATTTAGTCTTTCTTCAAGTTTTTTTCTCTAGCCTGTAGGGTAAATCCATGTTTCCCATAGAACAATGCTATTGCCTTGTGGTTATCAATCAAAATCAAACATTGCAAAGCCTATTTAATGTGGACATAAGCAAAACCCAGCTTCTGTGTAATCTTTTATAAGTAAGAGTTGTCTTCTGGGTTTATTTAAAAATATGAATACAAGCATCATAAGGAACCTTCATATATTACAGCTAAGTAAATAAAATAAGGAAGCAAAAATCTGTATAAGCCATGCAAATGTCAGTAATATTTTAAAGGACTTAACAAACTTCGTTCCTGAAATTCGTGTATGTTTTGATTTCTAAAATTCATACATGAGCAAATTTTATGTTAAACTAGAAAAAAGAACTAATGATATGTAAGCTGTGTGCTGACATGAAGATATTTAGGAAGGCAAACGATGTGAAGCTGTAATTGCCAACCCAATACTCAGTGGTAACAGTAAACCTTTTTCAAAAGGTTTAAGATTTTGTGCTGTGGTTTTATACTAGAGCAATGCTTTTGGACAAGAGTGAAATCAATCAGATTATTAAATTCTGAGGATGCAAGCTGTTGTAGTACTGTGCTGTCAAGATTTTTTGCAGTTAATTTTAGCACAGCATCTTAAATTCAGGTAACTGATTTCCAAAACTACAATGGCAGTAGTTTTCAATCTTGAGTAGAAAGCAAGGTGTCAACAGTGTGATGGGTTGTGGACAGGTAAAGAAGGATGGGATAGGAAAGTGGCCATTGAAGGGGGCAGTTCATTTCAGTGCAAGGGATGATTTAATAAAGATACACCCACAGATATCAAGGGCTTTCAAAAGTAAGTAGAGATGAGAAGTGGAGACGTTATGAAGCTCATGACATAATTCAAGATGTGTGAGATTGTGAAAATTTGAGGAAAACGTGGTTAGCTTTCTCTAAGACTAGCTCGTCAGGTAGTTGAGCTGTGTATTGCAAACACCTCAAAGGATCAAAGTTGATTTTGATCATCAGAGAGTTTTGTAAGTATAGTTACATGGCCAAGTTGGGCAATTAGACTTTCCCATAAACTGTTGTTCTGGGAATATCACTGTGTTCTATGATATAATGGCATACTTGAGGTATAAAAGCCTAAACCAACAACATCCTCATTTTAGCTAAAAAAAAAAATCAGAAATATTTAGTGATTTGCTCAAAGTTTTAGAGATTATAGGTCAAAACAAGTTGCATTTTTCTAAAGTTGTTGCACCCCTATTTTGCTCATTTGTAAAATGAAGCTGCATCTGATTTGATTTGATCATAGTCTAATCAGATAAACTATAATTTACTGAAAGTCTGTCTACAGTATGGCTAATATTGTAGAAATTTGGAATATGAAATAAATGCGTTGCACAAGCCAAGTTAATATGTTATAATTTAGAGATTTGTTGCAAGAAGGAATTTACCCATGATATAAAGATCGGGTTGGTTAGGGCGGAAGGTTTGAAATATTTGGGTTTCAAAACCCTTATCCACTTTTATAAAATACCAAAGACTTTGGTTTATGTAGCTATATCATTCAATATTTATCATAGTATACATTTAAACTGATAAAATTTTAAATAGCTATTTACTAGTACATAGAAATATTACACTAATAAACCAATTACGTGTTAACATAAAAAGCATATTTTAAAAACATTGATTAATATTAAATGATAATAAATATTAACATAATGACTAGAGAATTACATTGTTTCACATTTTTGTAAATCTAATGCCTGGCTTATTAGAAGACAACTAGATTCTTACCTCTGCTTCTGCATTAAATCTGTTGGAATGGATGAAGCATATGAAGAAAATTCAGCCTCACAGCCATATGTAGTTGGAAACGAGCAAGGTATTTTTGTAGCCTTTTGAGATGGATAATACCTCAAACCTCAATGAGTGATAGTTTCATAATGGTTAGTTACACTGAGGAATGCGAAACTCCATCAGTGAATTGTTATATTCTGTTACATTAACATCTGTCCATGTGTTTGGCTCTTCAAATGCCTCCGTTACCCAGGTATGGCTGTTGAACATCATACATTACTGGTTGACAATTTATTGGATCGCTGTTATACCCATCTTCAAAATGTTGACACATTTCACTATTTAATATCAAAAATCACATTTGCGCATATCAACAGTCACACTTAAAAGTCTGTAAGTATTGAGAAGCTGTCAGGTACACAGTGACGGACACTTCTTCCTCTGCTTGGAGCTTGAATTGTATCATTTGCAGCCAATGTTGTGCACCTGCAGCTTTCCTTACAGGCAGCAGATTCACTATGTTCATCCTGAAGAAAAGACAGGTACTCAAAATTATAAAGTTCTAAAAATTGGCAAGTTTTAGTGGTATGCCAAGAAAACTTTTAAGTAAAATAGTTTTTTAGCCCCTGCACACGTGAGGATAAATTACACAAGAATACTAACAGCTAAGGTGTGGCGCCGTCATCGCGAGCCACATTAGGGCATCAGCAGTTATCTTCACCAGCGCCTCTGCACCATCGATGCAAAGGCCAACACGGATGTGCCAGGATAAGCCATGCGATTCCCAGGTTACTCACTGATGTGGCTGTTTCCTCACTACTTGCATCTGTTGCCAAGCATCTACACAAAAGAAGTCTTTGATGCTTGATCCATGTTGGAACTGGGTGAATTCAAGCAAAATAAGCAAACTCAGCCATGTCTGTACAGCTGCCTGCTTGTTAGACAAAAGTAAACTTCTGCAGACAAGATAGTAACTCTGTCTTCTGGTTAGCCGCAAACTTAAAATCGGCGAGTTACTGAATGGTTGGAAAGCAGCAGCATCCTGATTTTTTTTTTTTTTTTTACCAACACTCCATGCAGTAGCCATTTAGCAATGACAGCTGTGTGTCACTTTATCAGTTTCTCAAACCTCGTGTGTGGGCTTCTCCAGCCAATGTAATATAGTACCTTTGTAAGATGGTTCAGTGACTTTGTCATTATTAGTTTGAGAACTGTAACAAATCATTTTTAGCTTTATTTATCTGTTTTTGTTTTGTTTTGCAACATTGTTTTTTAAAACTTTCCTAAATAAAAAATAATGAATAATAACTATTTTATATCATTATGGAACATGTTATTATATACTTATACAATTATTATATTAACATTTATTATTTCATCATAAAATAAATTTTAAAAAGTATATATATTTATATTTAAAGATGCGACTTTTAAAAGGAAAATTGGAAGACTTGCTTTCTTAACCCAACTCCACTGTTGAACATCTAAAGATGCTGTAAAGAAATTGGCACAGCTGAGTTCTCTGACTCATGGAAGTGAGGAATTTACTCCAAAGAAAATAAACAAAATTCTAAGGAAGAAACCAAAGTATAATAAACTCTATTCTTCCCCAGGCTTTATGGAAATGAAGGATTAACTTACTGTGTGTTGTACAACAGGACACTTTTGAATGGTATTACCTCACTAGCTCAATTGTAGCTCCATTTTGAGATCAATCATTAAAGAATAAGAACTAAGCTCTTTCAAATCCAAGAATTATTCATTGTAGCTTTCAATCCAGAAGTCTAAAAACTGCCGAAGTATTTGAATGGGTGAGTTCCTATTGGCTAGAGAAAACACACACAGTAACTGAGAGGTTTTTTAGCTTTTAAAGAACTAATTGTGTCTACATTTAAAATATTCAATAATTTCCAAACAATCATTTGTCTCAAAACACTATTACAATAAAACTGTCACAGGAACAACTAGAAAGTCATTTTTCTGCCTAAATCACAATAAGGCAAACTGTCAACACCTATAAAGCTGAAGGAATGATAGCTTTTGCCATATTTCCATCTCTCATGTATGCCTTTCCCATTTTATGTGGAGGGCATTTCTCCTTCCCATGAGTAAGAGACCCTTTTGAAATATCAGTTTCATCCTTTTCTCCAACTTGACATATAGACGGTGTGATGGTGTTGAAGACATCGAGTCTTCTAGTCCGGTGGAACATAAGGTCAATATAAAGCAAACAAGTGGCAAAATAATAGTCACTTGCAATAAAAGAAACCATAAAGGGAGACAGGAAAGTTAGGGACAATCCTATGGTAAAGAGGACCATCCAGGAAGGTTGCAAATCTACAGTGTTTGCGGACATGATATCTAAGCCAAGAACTGAAGAATGAGAAGACCCAGCTGTGGCAAGGCGTGGGGGAAGACCCCGCAGAGGTCAGGTTCAACGTGCTGACACTGGGAACAGCCTGGACTGCTGCACAGACAGGAAGGGTCAGTGTGTTTTGAGTGGAGAGCAGAGCTGAGCAGGGAGGAGAGCTTGGGGCCTGGGGCAAGACCCCACAAGGCGCTATTAAAAAAAGCTGTGGTTTGATCCTACGGGCGATGGAAAGGCAGGTGAGTATTAGGATTAGAAGTATAGTTTTACTGATTTATTCAGTTTGCTTAATGGAGTGTAGGTTTGGAGAGATCTAGTGTAGAAGATGACTTACTAAGTCAAGTTCATTGTGCTTCTGCAAAATAATTTGCCATTGCCCTTGAACAACCCAGGGCAATACATCAATCTTAATATTCTCAAGTTTGGTGTGGGCTGTTTTTAAAAATTATTGTGTTGTTCATTTCTGTTTGTTTTCACAGGTCATCTATTATGGTAATGGTGACATTGCTGGTGGCTAATTCAAATGGAATTGCAGAAACGATTTTTTTCTGCAAGGTTTTTTGTTTTTTTTTAAACTATCAGTGCTCTCACCGTTAATACAAAGATAAAAATAAATTTTCAATTCCCAGAACTGGCATTTCTTTCAACGTTGTCTGGCATAAGTTATAAAAATGATGAATGTTAGCCTTCAACTAGAAAATAGAATACCAGCTACATTTCCCCAAGAATCAGGAACAGCCATGTGAGGCTGAAACATTCTAATCAAGGTGGAGATAGTAAGTAGAAATAAGGGCTATTTAGTAGGCATTATGCAATATAGTAAAAAGGACACTAAACAATAAGGCATCCGGATAACTGAGGTGGGCAAGCTAGATGTAAAATTAAGGACAAGTATGGAATGGGTCTCTTCAATATCAATAAAATTGCCTCATGGTGACAAGCAATCTGAGTAATGCTATACAAAACATAGTTCTCTTCTTGCCTACAGCAGGCATTAAATATTTATAACTTGATAAGCATTTAAATTTATAGCCATCATGGTAGTGAAATGAAACTAAATTTCACCATCATCTTTTAAACTGGACGCCATGCCTCTCCAAGACACATAATAGGTCACCCATAAACAAAAGAAAGTCAAGATCTAAGGAACTGAGACTGACTACAAGGACCTGCATTGTTTCAAAAGTGAAGAAGGGGGCAACTGCAGGATGGTTAAACCCTGGTCCCCAGGATCATGGAAGGACCCAGCTCTCCAGGTTTCCATTCTGCTCATCGTGCAAGGTGGTGTTTCTCACATCAGCACCAGCCAATGTCACAAGGCCACTGCACACGGTCCCAAAGATCCAGCACAAACATGACACAGTACGAGTGGTGGGAGCTCTGCGTGCTTTGTCTCTGTTTATTATTACAGGAAGCTTTCTCAGGAGCCCTCCTGCAGGCTCACCTCTCCATCACATGGGCCACATGCCTATCTCAGAATCAATTCTGGGAAATGGAAAGGAGACCGCCATTTTGGGACTCTTCTGATGCTCATGATACATCAAGCTTCTCGGCATCAATGTGCAGAGATGGGCAGAGAGCAGACTGAGGGGACAGTGTCGTCCACCAGGGAGAGGAGACTTAACTTGTACATCTTAACTTTGTGCTTCCAATATGTTGTTTGAAAATTGTGTTTCATCAACTTATAGAATCTTTTAAATCAAATGCAATAATTGTATCTAGAATAGATGGAGGTTCACTCAAGCTCTGAATTGCCTACAGATCTATTGGGTTGTCGGAAAAGTCATGACACATTTTTGCAACAAAAAACATAGAAAATATATGTCATGACTTTTCCGACAACCCAATATTTTACAAAAATATCTATTGTCCAATTATGGAGTTAGAAAATGAGTAAGATTCTTATTTGACGACTAGATGAAAGAATGACATTGGAAGGTTTTTAAAAATGGCTTATTTTTTATTGATAAAAAACTCTGTAGTCATAATGCTATGTTATATAAATTAACATTTCAACCTTAACATTATCATGCAGTTTTTACTTAACCATTTGATTTTCCCTAGTGTGAAATTTTAGGCAGATTCCTGAATCATTCAATGGTATATGACTCACCATCATGGTAAATAATAAATGTGAAATAAGACTAATTGTCTTTTTCTCAATTTTTAAGATCCCGACTTTAAGGACCTTGGAGTTTTGAAACCATTACCAGGTTGGTAAAATAGATATTTAATCATGTTCAGAAGCCTTTGTTTTCTGCTATGATATATAATGTTGGTTTATTATTCAAGCTCGATTTTTGTGTTTGTTTGGCATTTTGTTGTTTAGTGTGTGAGTTTGAGATGGGCGGTCCTGAAGGAATTGTGGAATCTATACAAATCATGAAAGAAGGCAAAGCTTCTGCTAGCGAGGCTGTTGATTGCAAGTGGTACATCCGAGCACCTCCACGATCCAAGGTCAGTCTTAAGGTCAACTTGACAGTCAACTCGGGAATTGTTGGTAGCAGGTGTTGCTTTCAACCAAATGGAGATGCTTAGTGCGTTTCAGAGTGTGACCACAAGCTATCGTTTCATTTTGGTTTTGAAATGCAACTTGTCTTCCCCATCCCAGTGTAACTTTCATGTCATAAATAATATGGAGAAAGTGCTGAAGATCATTTGGTAACTTGCAGAAGAGACGCTACTGTAACTCCTCCAAGAAAGGGATTGAAATGTTCTTCGTGAGCTATGGTTCTAAGTATAATTACACATATGCCTTACTGTCGCCTGCAGTTGGTTTGCTTTTTTACCTAAAATCATGTCTGTGGAAGAAACTTTCCAGGGCTTCCAACATCAGGTATCTCTGGGATGTCGAATGAACCTGTGTGAAGGCGGGGGGTGGGGGCAGTGGTGGGCTGGCCCTAGGAGAGCATCAGTGACCCATGGGAGAGTGTGAGGCAGGAAAGGGATGGGATTGGGTCTGCATCCTAGAAAGTGAGGACAGAGGGGTTGACAGTGCAAGCAGACACCCCATGAGGAGGCCCTGGTTGCAACCCCAGGGGCTGAGGCTATCTTATGATGGTAGGCAGATGAAGGGAACAGAAACCACAGAAACAACAGCATTTGGTGGCTGGATATTTGGGATGAGGGGAAATAAGAGTCATTTTTGAGGAAGTTGGCATTTTAGGAAATATTTGTGTCTTTTTCTCTTGATTTCCATAATTTGGAAGCATCCCACACTCTCTGAACTTGCAGTACTGAGGCTCAGAGACCGTGGTCTGGATCCCACTTTACCACATAAAGGTCTCCTCGCATCTGAACAAATTTTTGAAAAAAATTAATTGCATAACAAAGACAGTGACCCCTCCTTTAAAAGAAATCATAGGCTATTGGTGCCTTCCAGCTCTACTCACTGCAGAGATGTAAGGGAGCTAGTTGAAGTTTATTGTGTTCTCTACATAATCTTTGGGTTCTCATGCAGGTCCCATTCCTTTCCTTCCGTTCTGTGGATGAAAGATTGTTTAAAGTTGTTGTGGTTTTTTTTTAGTTTTGTTTTTACTATAGTTTAAAAAATAATAGTTACAGACAAAAACACAGGGAACATATGAGCCCCGCCTTTTTGTCATAGCCCCCATCTTTGTCACTGTCTCTGTTAAAAAAGAGGGTTTTCATGGGAGTGGAACACACACAGTTTTCTTCCCGCTGGTAAATGGGCTGTCTTTTGTACAATCCCAGAACAACAATACACAGTGTACCTGTCTGTTACACAGTTGGCATTCTGTGACCCAACGGGAACGCCACACACTGAGCCAGACAAAGATGGCTCTATTGTGACAGGTTTTCTCTGTTAAAGGTTAGAGGAGAGGAAGTGGGTTTGAATAACTGTGGTGAAAAGCAAGAACTGGAGACGACTGCCTATGCGGGCTTTCTATTTTTATGGAGTGCTCAGCAGCTTCTGAGAATAGATGATCAAAGCCCAATTTAAACTTGAACTGGCTCCTGGTGAACATTTGAATGATAACTGGTGACAGAAACATACTGCACGGTCAAAGTGCCAAACAGCTTATTTGGGGTTTATTAAAATTTATATCAAGTATGTGATACTTCTCAGCCTTTTGACTAACAAAAAATATAATATCTGATATCTGCTGTGTTTGAGGATAGCAATACAGATGGTCGCCTTTAATCAGAATGTGATTAATCCAGATTTCTTAGAATTTGGAATACCAGAATCAGAAAGAACTTTGGAAATCTGTTACTCGTTAGCTCAGTTGACAGATGAATAAGCCAGGCGAGGAGAATGAGTTCTCTATGGGTTAACCATGCGAGGTAGGAACCTACCTCTGTAAGCAGCTACTTGGTATTGAGACAGGTTCCAGAGCAAGGATGATGGGAGGGTAGCATCGTGTCTAGTTCTGGATCTGGTCCACAAAAGAATGTTGGGTGGACCAAGTCATGGTAAGGACTGGAACGCTAGTTCCACGAACGTCAGGCTTATTTATCGGTGCCAAAATAAATGTCTGCCATTCAGTTAAAATGCATGGACAAAGCAAACTGATGTAAGCCTAGAGAAAAAGGCGTGGTAGCAAACATTTGAAGGACTGCCATATGACAGAGGGATAAGACGATAAGGCGAATCTGCATGGTTTGAAGAACTGAAATGTATTGGAATGCTTGAGAATGGAAGAAATAGCTTTTGATTCAATATAGAGTATTTGGTTTTTGTTTTAATAACGGAGCTGCCCAAAGATCAAATGAGATTCCATAACAGGCATCCAAGTAGGATTTGGCAGGGTTTTTGTATAATAATTAAAAAGTCAAGTGCATTTTTGGCATAGATAATATTAAACTGCTTTCAAGACCAAAACTTGATGCATCTGTAATGAGTGACTGCCCAAATAGCTGGTCAGTTAGTAACAATCCTCAAGCGTGGCCCCCGTCTCCTGACTCCAGTCCACTGTGATGTCGCAAACCACGCTATTTGGAGAAACTGTCAAATTTAAGAAATGAAAAGAGATAAGTCAGAAAGACTTATAATTGTGTACAAATGAAGATAATGTAATGATTTTAAGTCTTGGGGGATTAAAACTCTAGCTTTTAGTAATTATACACATTTAAATCCTCAAATTAATTTTTAATATGTTCTCGCTTCAAAAATTTTTTGAATAAGGATAAAAGAAACAGAAATAAATTGACAAATATAGTAAGTAGTGAAGTGTTAAAGTTAATTATGTGATGAACTTAAATGTCGTAGGCAGAATCTCAAAGCTGAAACCCAAGATTTCCAGCCAGGTCCCTGGGACTGTGAATAAGAGAAAATATCACACCCTTGATTATGTGCAAGTCTTGGCAAAAGGGATTTTGCTGATGTTATTAAGGTTACCAGTCAGTTGACTCTGAGTTAATTAAAAGAGTTTACCCAGGTGAGCCTAATCTCATCGCATGAGCTTTTTAAAAGTAGAGTTAGCTCTGGCAGTGGGAAATGGGGACGGCCAACTCAGAAGAACTAAGAAGGTTTTCTTGGAGCTAAAGTGATCCCTGGTAAAGGGTCATCAAGGAAACAGGGACCTGGGTCCTTGGACTGCGAAGGGCTGGGTGTTCAGCCCCATACACCCTTAGCAGACAACACAGCCCAGCCAACAAGCACTTCTAACCCATGCGTCTCAGCAATAACAAATGAGTATTGTTTAAAGCTGCTCCCTCTGTGGTGATGTGTTACAGGGCGAGGAGAAAACTAATACAATAGACACAGGTTAGTAGCTGAAATTGATTATGATAACTGTTAGAGATCTAATGGTTGCATCTGCCTTATTATCTCCAAATATAAAAATTAGGTAAACCAAAGGAACAATTGAACAGGCTAGATAACTCTCAATGAAAATGCTATAGGTCAACTCTGTTTTTAAGTGAAATCTCAGTTTTGTACTATCAGATTTTGGAGGGCTACTCAGATGGACTTTTTGAATACTGGATACTTATCTATGCCTATCAGAAAATCATTTTAATATTGTTACACCAGGATTTGTGGTGAGGTTGTATTTTTTCAACATGTCAGAAAAGAGGATGATGTTTTGTTTTTTTTCTCCAAATTTAAGGGGATGTGCTCTCCAATTCATGGCATATCCTGCCTAGAATGGTAAGGCCTGGCATGGCCGGTCCAAATAAAGCAGAACCACACAAGTCCTGGGCTACACTCTCTTTAGAACATAGCTTTATTTATGGAAGTGTAATGTTTTGAATTCATGGACAGACAGGATTTCTCAGACTGTGGTGCAGTGTATGTCATTTGTATTTATCCTGGAGAAAACTTTCCTGGGGAGTCTTAAATAATTGCCTCAAACAGTGTCTGCTTTCTGTATATCATTGCGATGTGAGGGGAGGAACCATGAATGGTTGGTATTAAATGTTTGTAAATCTATTACTTAGTAAATCGTTAGCTAGATGTGCTTGCTATCCACATACAAATGGGGTTCTGCCCCCACTATTAGTGAGATTCTAAGACAGATATTACTAGGACTTGCTTATATGTTCTGCAGCCTCCCAAGTCCTGCTTAATAAATCATTTTGTCAGCTCAAACTTTGTGATTGATTAGAAAGAAGAATGCATCCAAATGATTCACTGAGAGGAGATTGTAATCTATTTTACTGGAATTATATATGATTCTGTTGATCATTTTCTGTTTCCTTCAGGAGGGAGCCTAAAGAGCTTCCTGTAGTTGTCCTCCTTAAATAAAAACATTGTCAAATGGCATCCTTCCCCTTGGTGATGGCATGGCACTAGCTTTAAGCTGATGAAATATTATTTCAGTCACAGTGCAGAAAGGCTTCTGTGTGATAGTCTGCTAGCGTGAGGACGGAAAAACTCGATCATTTTTTGGGTCACTACCTTTTGCGGTAACAGTTCTGCACCCAGTAAAGCTAAATACCCACTAGCATGTTTTATTTCTCTTCTTGAACGATAAAAAAGATGAAGTTTAAAAAAAATTGAGTACTTCAGAAGTGAATAATAAAATAGAGTGACCAAAATTTTTCACTTCTTCTATAAATAACAAGAATGGTCTTTAAATATCGAAGGTACTTGGGCTTCAGTCATCGCACGTCGTGGAAGACAGCCAGTCCGTCACCTCTTAGGGAAGATATGGACATGCTCTAGAATCAAACGAGACAGCATGCAAATGGGCTGTCTAACTGCAGTGGTATTCCTCTAGAGCAACGGTTCTCAACCTTCCTAATGCTGCGACCCCTGAATACAGTTCCTTATGTTGTGGTGACCCCCAGCCATAAAATTATTTTCGTTGCTACTCTGTAACTGTAATTTTGCTACTGTTATGAATCATGATGTAAATATCTTTTTGTTTTCCGATGGTCTTAGGCGACCCCTGTGAAAGGGTCGTTGGACCCCCAAAGGGGTCGCGACCCACAGGTTGAGAACCGCTGCTCTAGAGAATCACTTTACCTTTTGAGGAAATTGAAGGCAGCCATTTATTTCAGAGGGATGTATTTGTTTTCTATGAATCTCATTTCTATCTCGATTGTCAACATGTTTCCTCGCCCCTTTAGGAAAATGATGTTGCTGTGTTGGCTTGTTTGTTAATTTTGTTGTAGCTTGTTTTCTTTAAGATTATAACTTTCTTTCTGGAATATAAGTCTGAGAATTAAAAAACAAACAAACAAACAAAACAGCGTTCCTACGAGGCTATGTAGGATGATGCTGAGGAGCAAAATGTCAGACAGATCTGAGGTCAGTACTGACCTTCACGGCCTGTGTGACTTTGAGAAAGTTATTTCAGTTTTTGTAAGCCTCCAATTTTGCATTCTAAAATGGTCATGACAAATATTACCTGTAATTCCACAGCACACTGTCTTTGGCTTTTATGTCATAGTTTAGAGTTATATTATAAATATGTTGTTTTGAGAATTATCTCATATACTTTCCTATTGCAAATAACAAAATGTCAATTATTCTGTATAATTATCATTATTAGTGACACTTAAAACACTGGTACATAGGTGAGGTGCTCAATAAATATTGGATGGGTGCTGAACGAATGAAGTCAATCGAGAACACAGAGTGTTTAATCAGTCAGTCACTCAAAGGTACGTCCATTCACATTTCACAAACTGCTTACCATACGTGACACATGGTTGAACGCTGAGAACTTAAAAACTACACCACTGCCCCAGCTTTCCAGGAACACACTGTTTAGAGGAGGTACATATAACCTGTACCTGAAGCTTAAAATATGTCAAAATAATATTTTAGCATTAATTCGTGTTGAGAATAATTCAGCGGTGGTTGGGAGTGAGAGCAGGGCACATTCTTCACTGGGTGTGTTATCACTGAACCAGACCTTGAAAAATGAGGAAGAAGTTGGTAGACAGAGAATGGAGAATGGTTACCTCATGTCAAACTAATGTCATACCCATAAAGGATGGCATTTTAAAAAATGAGCATGTAATGCTCAAAGATAAGAAGGAAAATGTGCCAGTTTATGGTTTTTAATGTGTTTCATTATAACCATCTTGAAACCAGTTAAAGATTTTAGTATGGTTATCAGATTTGTTTCTTTTTCTTTTTTTAATTAAAGTTTACTGGGGTGACAATGGTTAATAAAATTACATAAGTTTCGAGTGTACAATTCTATAATACATCATCTATCTATTGTATTATGTGTTCACCACCCAGAGTTAGCTCTCCTTCCATCACCATATTTCTTAGAAATATAACTTTGACTGGGCCAGACTTTGGGGATGAGCTGGAAAGTTCGTACCTAGGAAACACCCAGCATTTAGAGACTGTTGAAATATCACAAAAGTGTGAGTGGAGATGGAAAATAACTATTCTGAGGGTGAAATTAACAAGGACTATTGCCCAATTCAGTGCAAATGCTGAGGGCAAAAAAAGAAGTTAATCTTAACTGAAATAATAAAACTTTTTAGTGCAAGGCAGGCCATCTGTGAAAAATTTATCTTATGAGATTCACAGATTATGAAATAATTAAAGAAAAGGAATACAGAGTGATGAATAAGTTGAATTTTTAATTTAATGCATGTCTTTAGTTTATACTTGTGACACATTAAATAGAAGGACTTTTTAAGAGAAAATAGCCTATAGGAATTCATGTTAAAAAGAAAAAAAAAAAAGTAAAACACTTAGGAGAGCTTTCTGTGGGGAGTGCCTTTTTTATTCCACAACCGGTCTCAGACCATGTAGGTTTTGTGCTTCATGTCCCTTCACACTGTTTGACATTGCACATTGCATCTCTGTGCCATAATTGAATGGACACATGTTGTCAGCACGGGTCCTCAGTCTTTGCCATTGTAGCCCCAGTGCCTTGAATGGCGTCTGAGACACAGGAAGAGGCTGGGGTAGACATTGCTGCATTGATGGATGAATGCACCAACGCCTTCTTTTTAGATTTACCGTTGGTTGAATCAGTTGCTTGGAGTTTCAGTACACGTTGGAAGAGAGTCAAACAATAACTGTTGATCATAAAAGAGTATGTGTGTGGCAGTGTCATATTGTGGAAGGATTATGACTAGGGAGGTGGAGGGGCCTTATGTCTAACTCAGAATGTATACTATCCAGGCCTGAGTTTTTCCATTTGAGTGTCACAATAGAACTTCATAGAGTTGTTGGGAATATTTAAAAATAGCCAATAAAGTAGGTGGTGCAATAAGTTTTATTCATTAAATGTTAATTTAATTTGTATTTATGTGGACTTAACTAAATGGCTTGATACTATATTATGGTGAGAATAATCAGATTAGCTGCCATTTTTAAAAACATATACTCTACCTCAAAAGTGAAGCAGTGTAACTATGTGAAATAATTTAAACAAAGTGGAATCAGAGGCTACCTTTTGATACCATTCCTGTTTTCCTCTGGTAATAAAACAAATTATTTGTATCCATACATTTTGGGAAGTTAAGTGGAGGCCATGGGACTTTAACAGGGATGTATCAAGAATATTTAGGGCACATTTGTGCTGACCGAAATAAAACAGTGTGGAAGTATAAAAACTAATACCTGATTCCAAATAAGTTTTGGTAAGAAATAAGGATCATTTGGGTAAAAATACTCAGCCGTGGGAAATGGTACATTTACAGGTGGAAAGGATAGTAACCTTTGAAGAAGAAAAAAAAAAACAAACCGTAAGCACGATTTGCACTTACTCATACATCCGTCCTTCTTGCTGTCCACGGGGGAAAGAATAAGGTTGATTGCAATCAAGACGGTCTTGTGAGGCTGAGCAAGAGGGGGGACTTCCGGTACTTACTGCGCTCCCTCCGTATTTCCATTCACGGAAATCACTGTCGCCTCCGTTGTTTTACAGATCTACCTACGCTTCTTGGACTATGAGATGCAGAATTCCAATGAGTGCAAAAGGAACTTCGTGGCGGTGTACGACGGCAGCAGCTCCGTGGAGGACCTGAGAGCCAAGTTCTGCAGCACAGTGGCCAATGACGTCATGCTCCGCACGGGCCTGGGGGTCATCCGCATGTGGGCGGATGAGGGCAGTCGGAACAGCCGGTTTCAGATGCTCTTCACGTCCTTCCAAGAACGTAAGATGCTCGACTGTCTGTCCTTCCTCCACAGTGTGCAGCATGACGCATGTCTCAGGGCTCACTGGTGTGTTCTTCCCGCAGTCTGAGCACAACCCGGGGGGATGGGAGGGGGGGCCTTCACACCTTGTTGACATCGGGGACAGTCTCTTCCCTTCGTTTTGACCCAGTGACAGGCGTTAGACATTGCGTTCTGACTACTTATTCCTGCCTATGCATCATAGCCTTGCCTAGGACACTTCCCACTACTCAATTGGGTAATGATGACGTTTGCCTGTCTTTGGTTTAGCTCTTCCAGAGCCTAGGTAACTCACACAGCAGCCTCTGATGAAGTTTGAGTTTAAATCTTAAAATCCTGCATAAACATATTTGGCAGGCCCTCTTTACTAAGCTTCTCTTGCCGTCCCAGTTATTTCCAATAGGCCTGTGACTGCAGCGTTCCCATTATCAGCACCTATTTAAAATGGCACGAGGAGCGACTCCCAGACTTTTGTGCAAAGCACAGCGATTTTAGAAAACTATGTTCTAACAAATAATGAGTCATATTGATAGATATAAATTTGGAATGTTCTTCAGAAACCCTGAATAATTCATGTTTAATATACATTTATAGAAATAGAAAATAATCCTGAGAAATTCTTGTCTTTTTTCTTGACTAGAATCTGAAGAAATTCAGGCTATAAGATAGCGGATTTGGTGGGTTTTTTAATTTTATTTTATTGTTAGTTTCAGGTGTACAGAACAATGCAATAGTTATCCTTTTCATCCTTTGCACAGAAACAACCCCCCTCCCCCATCTACTGCCCTCCCATCCCTGATATCATGCTTATCTATTACAATTCCATTGATTCCATTCCCACTCTCTACTCCATGAACCGTGACTATATGTATATATAATTATAGTTGACATACATTATTATTCAACATCAGCTTCAGAAATACAGTGCGGTGGTCAGGCTTCTACACCAACTATGAAGTAGTCTCCCTAACAAGATATGAGTCCATCTGGCCCCCTAAAAAATATTTACAACATTATTGATTATATTCCCCAGACTGTCTTTTCTATCCCTGAGGCCATATTGTAGTTACCAATTTGCATTATCTCATCCCTTCCCCTTCTCCTTCATCCCCAGCCCCTCCCAACTAGCAACCCTCAGTTTTTCCTCTGTGTCTCTGAGACTATTTCTGTTTACATTTCTCATTTATTCAGTTTTTTAGAATCCACGTATAAGTGAGATCATATGGTATTTGTCTTTCTCTGACTGACTTATTTCACTTAGCATAATGTTCTCTAATTCCATCCATATTGTTGCAAATGGCACTATTTCCTTCTTCTTTATAGCTGAGTAATACTCCATTGTGTAAATGTACCCTAGTTTCTTAATCCAGTCATCTACCGATGGGCATTTCGGTTGTTTCCAAGTCTTAGCTATTGTGAATAGGGCCTCAATGAACATAGGGGTGCATATATTTTTTCGGATTAATGTCTTGGGTTTTTTTGGATAAATACCTAAGAGGGGAATTGCTGGGTCATAAGGTAGTTCCATTTCCAGTTTTTTGAGATACCTCCATACTGATTTCCATAGTGGCTGCACCAGTCTGCAGATCTACCAGCAGTGCACCAGGGTTCCCTTTTCCCCACAGCCTTGCCAGCATTTGTTGTTTGTTGATTTATTGATATAGCCATTCTGACCGGAGTGAGGTGGTATCTCATTGTGGTTTTTATTTGCATTTCCCTAATGCTAAGTGATGTTGAACATTTTTTCATATGCCTGTTGGCCATCTGTATGTCCCCTTTGGAGAAATGTCTCTTCATATCCTCTGCCCATTTTTTAATTGGGTTGTTTGTTTTTTTGGTGATGAGTTGCATGAGCATTTTATGTATTTTGGATATTAACCCCTTATCAGATATCTCGTTGACAAATATCTTCTCCCATTCAGTAGGCTTCCTTTTTGTTTTATTGATGGTTTCTTTTGGGTGTTTTTACTTCTGATTGCTCCACCAGATTCCATAGATTGTGTCCTTGATAAGGGATTAGAGTGTACTATATTCAGTAGTCCTATTGGTCTTGGTTAAGGATATACTGAGAACGCCTATTTAATAAATGATGCAAATATGGAAGGACTAGCTAATATTTTAGATAATATAATCAAGTTTTTTAATATTATAAAAAAAATCTTCAATTTTTATCAAATCTACACCATAAAATGTAGTAGGGGTCAATTAAATATATATTCTTACATTTCAAATATCAAGTGAACAACAATAGAGGAACCAGAACTCCTTGTGCCTCCTAAGGTTTTATTTCATTAAGCTCAATATAAGCCATTTTTTACAATTGACAAAAAAATATGCACTATTAGCTTTATTAGAAAAGTACAATACACAGCTCAAAGAAAATAGTCTTATGGAAAGCTGCACTGGTTAAAATGCAAACATGCCTGGCCTGCTCTTTTCTGAGTCTTACTGAGGAGGAGAGGAATCAATTGAAGAGGCTGACCAGGAGGCAGAAGCATCTAGAATTGTGAGAAAAGGCCAAAGGAGAAGGAATGTCTATCTTAGAGATTTTATTTTTGTTCAACATGTGATCACTACCTTAGGCTTATGTTAGGTGATATTGATTCATGTCTGAAAGGTAAGATTAGTGTTTGCTGAATTAATTATAGGGAAACAAGTTTAGTCTAATTTAGTAGAACATGTCTAGCTCATAGGAGCTGTGATATTCCAAAGTTGAATGTGTTCCCATCGAGGATGTAGACTCTGAACACAGGGATGAGTTTGGCCTGAAAACCGATTGTCATCTGGCACGAATGCTGTAGGGAAAGTGCCTGTGCTGGGTAGGGAAAGGACGAGGTAACCTCTCAGATCCTTTCAACTCTGAGACTGATTAAGATCTATGAGTCTTTAAAATTTTGCTTATGTAAGAAATGGTAAAAGGTATCATACTGTGCATAAATCATTAGAAATACTTGTATTTGAGCTAAGAGGTAAGAGTGTCCATGCCTATAATTAAATGATCTCTGGAAGGCAGTTAACTGGGTGGACTTTTCAACAGCTGTTCCAGAAGAAACAGGGTATTCTTCCTTCCTTGGAAAAAAAAGCACCCAGCTCTTTATATTCCTAGAGAATAGGTAGATGATTACTCTCATTTGGATGGCAAGCATTACAATGGCGTTCTCTGTGACAATCTCATACATTTACAATAAGCTTCAATTGAAATCAACTTATCTTGCATCTCACCGTCTGTGCTGTTTTATTTACCCAATGGAAATGGGCACATATATGGGCACCCCAAAACAGACCTCAGCATTTTTAACTATTAAATTTATCTTGTATTCTTTAAGAAGGATACCTTACGAGCATTTAGCATTTAAATGTTGTATGAAACAAATAATTAAACGTATTAAACATTGTAACCATATAACCTTTACTTGATCATCACAAACATCAAAAGCTAACAGTGTCAGTAAGTAAAAGGTCCTTTCGAGAGGTTCGAATTATGCCTTAGACATCCTCTATCAAACTAGAGGCTCCAGGAGGATTAAGCGCAGTGACCCTCAGCCATCTCAGCAGGAGCAGAGGAGTGAGAAAGGATTATCTCAAACGGATTTATGGGGTGACTTTCGCTGAGCAAAACCCAGTGAATTTCATGCCAAGTCCACAAGGTTTTGGAGAAAATCATTTCAGCAGAAGCACTGTCAGTTTGGAGTGAAAGGGCCAGAGAGATCCAAATAAAAGGAGGTTGTCGGAACCCCCAAATCCTAATGGCATGAAGCAATCTGACAAGACTACACAGCTGCAAACGTATGTTACCTTTTATGGGAAAGGATGACTCAGGGAGTAGAACCAAGAGTCTGGAGGGCGAAGTCCTCAGCTACCGAGGGTTAGTCCCGGAACATGAACATGAAACATAATCCACAAAAATCCGCCATTTCCCCTGCTGGCTTTCAAGACTGCTGTGGACCCATGGCTCCTATTTACGCTTCCTTCTCCCTTTTGTGAACCAGAATTTCCATACCTGTGAGCTCGTGTCTGTCCCACCATTGTGTGTTGGGAGTGTTGGGGCAGCGAGCTCTCATGAGTACGTACATGGAGCGGAACTACCGTGGGGCCTGGTGGGCAGGCTCCTTCAAGGGCCGCTCCCAGGAGCCCAGCCACACCTCATGTAGACGGTGAGAGTTTGGACTTTGAGTTGATGCTGTAATGGGGTGAGAACTCTTGTGAGCCTTGGGGAAGGGGGATGTATTTCGCACCTGTGAGGGAAATGAAGCATTGGGGGCCAGCAGGTGGACTAGGATGGGCAGAATTTTGTGATGACCCCAATAGTTCCACAGTGTACAGGCCTCATATATATCCCTTCCCTTGAGTGCAGGAAAAACCTGTGAATATCGTGGATTATCACTCCATGATCATGTTACATTATATGGCAAAAGGGGTTTTGCGTAAGTAGTTAAGATCCCTAATCAGCTGACTTTGAATTAATCAAAAAGGAGTCTTCCCTGGTTGGTCTGACTATACACAAAAAATATTGATATTAATTTTTATGTCCTTTTCAAAGAGGGTCTAAATGTCAGGATGGAAGACGTCAGAATTCTAAGCTGCTGGCCTTAAGGGAACACACTGCCATGGTATAGAGAGAGCCATTTTGCAGAGCATGGTGGGTGGCCTTTAGGAACTGAGAATGTCCCCCAGTTGACAGCCAGCAAGAAAGCAGGAACCTCAGTCCTACAACCCCAAGGCGCTGAATTCTTCCAACAACCTGCATGACCTTGGAAGAGGCCTCCATGCTCCAAATAAGAACCCAACCCAGGCAGCTTCCTCGATTTTAACCTAGTGAGACCCTCAGGAGAGAACTCAGCCCACCGAGACGTCTGACCTACCTAACTGAGATAATAAATGGGTGTTGTGTTAAGCCAGTAAGTTTGTAATAATTTGTTAAACAGCAATAGAAAACTAAAACATATTCATTTAATATGATGGGTAATCCAAATCTCAACCTATGTATGTTCCTTAATATATTACTTAAATATATTATTTAATGTATTACTATTTATTGATGTATTGCTATTCCCAAACTTGGTAGTTCAGGAGATCTGGCAGAATATAATTGTAGACGATAAAAGAAAAATCATCACTCCAGCATCAGCTGGACCCTGAAAGTTGAGTCTCTGCTACTGTTATATTAACCTAGTCATCGACGAGTTTTCATTTTGGTATTACTGGGTTCCTCCCTTCATTCTCTTGTTCCTTCGGTATGCGTGGAAGCACCCAGGTTCTGCAGGAAGGTGAATAAGATGGCTGCTCCTCCTCAGGTGTCACCACACTCACTCAAATTAAGTTCAAGTGTGTTTCTGGTCCTCTGTCGCACACCCCCACTATGCACTTCCTCATTTGCTTTACTGAATTATCCACACTAACGCTGTATTTGAAGAACCCCGACTCACCTCTCGTAGAGTTTGTTTTTCCCCAGCAGTTGTTTATGTTAGTCGGGTCTCTACTCTCCTGTACAGTGATAGATTATTGCTCAAAAGTCATTGCATTCACTGTATACGTCATCAAGGAGAGACAATATTATGTACTAGGAAGCAGTACATAATAGAGGAAGGAATGTTACCAATTATAATATTGACTAAAATGTAAATTGACATTTTACTGATAGAGATCTCCAGGCCTCACCATTGTGAATTGGTGTATTTTAAAAAGATGAAGACCACTTTATTAACACAAAAAATATTTACTTATGTATGTCATACAACAGCATAAATACTGGATGGCATAGCTTTAAATATCTACAATACACAAAATATGCAGAGGAAATTGTTGAATATGTGTCGTATTTTTGCACATCTTTCTAAAGTAGATATATACAGTGTGGATATGGGAAAATATCACTGTATACAAGTATACAAAGTTAAAATATGCATTAATATTTTTAACATAATTAAAATAAAACATAACTAACAAACATAATTAATTAATATATAGTATCTATTATATATGTAATATACATGTGTAGAAGGCAATGCAATTAAAATATTAACAGTGATTAATTTTAGGCGATGAGGTTTTTTGCTTATCAGTATTTTCTCATTTTTCTACATTGCATATTATTTGATAAACATTTTAAAACTAATAGAAATAATTTGATAAGATTTTCTGAAGAGATTTATTAAATCTAAGACAATAAAAGTAGTATACACTTTTTATATTGGGATAATTAAGACTCATCTATAATAACAATAGAGGATTTCTGGGAGGGGTGATAACGATGTCAACATTATTTTAGAATAAATTCTTGTAGAATAATTTCTACTGTCTTTGTAATGTCGCCCCTATTTACCTCCAAGACACACTCAAGGGATGGCGTATTTACTGCATGGCAGAGGCTGATGGCTGAGCCCAGGACTCTCCAAGGTCCTTAGTACCTTGCAGGTAGCACCAGCCTTTTCTCTCGCAGGTAGCATGAGTGAATCTTTGAATTAGCTCTAATATTTTACCTGATGTAAATAATTAGAAAAGGTTGCTTGTGGCACATCACACAGCAAGTTGTGACTCAGGAACTGCCAGGGTGTCCTGGATGAAATATTTGGTCGCTTTTCCACCCCCGAGATCTCCTTCACTTTTTCCTTTTCTGTCCTTCCCTGCCCCCAATGCCATGTCGTACGTTACAGGGCAGCTGTAAGTTTTAAATATATGTGTCAGGCACATAGCACACAGTCAATAGGCGGTGGCTACAATTGTGTCTATTTGTGGGATAATAGCATATTGACACGTTTAAGTTAGCAGTTCCTTGCTTTCAACTATAATAAGGCTTTCGAACAAGGGAAAATGATATAAAATTTTATAATCTGCCACAGACCCCTCCTTCCCGCTCTCCCTCCCTTCCTTCTAAACATTTAGTTGAGTCCAAATGGACCATAAAGAAAATAACTGTCAAAAATGTCTTAATATACAAAGTTAATTCTTGTTGGACGTTTATCACTGACTTGCTCAGTTAAATCAATGAAAATATTGTATGCATATAGATATGTAGTTTAGTGGAAGAACTAAAATTTAAAGTCAATTTCATCAAGTAGTTTGTTTTAGGCTAAAACAATCATCTTAATTTAAATAACTGGGCTGCCGTGTTTGTTTATTGAATTAGGAAATTTTGCAGAACTGTCACTGAACGTTTGAGATCAACATTGTCTTTGGTGAAGTTGGGGGTCTCCTGGGGATCCTGTGGGTAAGATGGAAGACAGCGCGTTTCTTGTCATTTGGGGTGGGATTCTTAGGTATAATTTATGAGTGTTTTGGTCTCTTTCATTCTAGTTTTACAGCTCCTGTAGTTTATGTGTGTCACTGAAAATAGGCAGTGCCTGTGTGTCGTTTGGAGTTAGAAATCTAATATTCTGAATTGGTAGCCTTTGAACTAGCAGATCTCAAGACCGATGCTACGGCCACCCGTTTATACTTGGCTCTAATCTTTCCTGCAAATCCTCCTTTTGGGAGTTGGCATGTTCAACCATGAAACCAAATACAGCACCTTAAACAGAACCGTGTGTCTAAATGAACAACTGCTGCAGATATGTGTACACCGGTCATGACCACGAAGCCCGAGCCAAATGTCCGAGTTCTAATAATAATCAGAGCTCAGACCCGAACAAGTTACAGCATCCTCCTTATTGTAACTGTAGTCACGTCTAACTGCACACAATTACTAAATCGCGTAGCTCACCCAAGGAAGACATAATCATCGTATAAAAATGTTTAATAATTTCTTGGACTCAGGTAGTAATGGTTAAATCATGATGTTGCTCATGCCCTCTGTGCAGAAAGAAATGGTCTTTATTTATGGAATATCATTTTCTCATGAAGGTGTTTCTCTTTTCTTAATAATATGTTCTTTGGAACAGTAGGAATATGCGATTTTAGCAGAAAAATGGGAAGGAATCTAATGGGAGTGGTAATAAATCGAAGTTTGTGAATAGACTTTCTTGCATTAAAAAAGATTAAAATATATGTCAATATACTGGATATTTTGACTGATAACTAAGTCATATTGGAACATAGAGTTTTAGAAGCAATTATTGATTTTTGGGAAAAAAATATGAAGATGATAAAGGAGACGAGGAGAAGATGCACAAATCTATTTCTGGCTTCAAATCGGATCATCATTTTTCAAATAAAATGCCATTTCTTCTAACTGCATAGCCTGAGGGCCATTTTAAGTTGAAAGGATTACAGCAGGGACATTTTTTTCCATTTATTTTGGGAAAAACAAAACAAAACATTTGTTTGGGGGTTAATTCTGATGGCCACATATATTTAAATTTTTTTGCATTTGCATTTTTTCTACAATTAGAATGCCACTGTTAAAAGTGATACTCAGTAGCAAACTATACATACTTGTGATTTTAAGCTTTGTTCCGCCGTGTCAGGCGAAGACAGTGGTCAACTCCAGAGCACCTTGAGTGTCAGGAAGTTTTAATAAACAAGTGTCTTCAACACTGATCAAAGTTGAATTCAGGAAATGAAGCAAGGGCACGTCCGTGTCCTCCAAGCTGTTTCCTCCTGCTGCTGCTTCTCCACACGGTTCTGTGACCACTTCCCTTCCAATTTCAGATTGGAGAAATAATGAAGCATAAAAAAGAGCAAGAGTAGACGATCCAAAGGCGTGTGTGTGTGTGTGTGTGTGTGTGTGAGTGAGATCACACACATGTATATGAGTGTAAGTGAATGTGTGTGCATGTGAGGCTGTGCACACACAGGCCAGCACAGAGGTGGGTGAACTTCTGACAAACCTCAAATTAAAGAAGTTAAAAAGAAACGGTTGTAAGGAAAGCAAGAAGCAGGGAGAATGTGGGTGGAGAGGAGAATTGGGATCCCGGCTGGGCGACATGGGGGAAGACATTTGACTTTAAGCCCCATGTTGTTATTTAGATAACGAAATGATTTTTAAAGGAAAAGATCAAGCATCACTTCTATTTCCAAATATTCTTGATGCAGTGTGAAGCTCTTTGACGTTGCATCGACCCATGTTAGTTTTATTCACCATAAAGCACAGGGACGTCAAAGATCAGTATTTCTGAGAGAAACCTGCCGTTTTAATTGACATTTGGTTTTACTATTTCCCGAACCATATTTGTGGGATTTCTAGATTTAGTAAGAAATGGGGAAGAAGAAAGAACTGTTAGAATGAGCATTCGTGGCTTTAGCATTAAAATGGCAATTAAAAATTAAAAACCCCTTAAATTGGAGCAATATTTACATGTGACACAGTACTGAAAATGATGATACACCGTGATTAGACCCCTAACATCATAGCATATAGGTTTTATGATTCTTTACTAAAATTTTAAATAAAACTTCCTTTGTGTCGGGTAATGTGGCTCTGTTCTCTCTTGTCTTCCCTTAGCTGATTCACACATGCTCAAAATTCCTTTGTTTATCTCCTGTTAAAGTTTCTATTTTTTTTAAGAATCAGGAATAAACAGATATAAACGTTGTGTACCCCAGGTCCATTCATGGTTTAAAAGCTTCGTGATGGATTGAAACGCAATTTCACCAAATTACGGTGCACGCTGCCACCTTGTGGTAAGAATGGGGACATATGCGGGCTTAAAAATAGAACCCAAAAGAAAGCCAAGGCCCTGGAAGCTGCGTGGGTGCGGCACTCGCTCTGTATCACTTCCTTAGTTGCCACTTGATTACAAGAAAAACTTAACATTGAGTTTCTTCCAGATAACTTGAGGAAGTAAGGGGCTGGTTTTTAAGAGGCAATAGCTTTTGATATGTGTATATTGAGTTTCTAAGTAGAATAAGTTCTCGACAATTTATTAGAAGATGTGCTTTGTCAGTAATAGTAAAAGAGCAGAGTAATGATGCTGAGCTTTAGTTTCTGAGAATATTCCAATTTGTACTGGATTAAAAGAGCACAGCATTGAAGGTTACGTCTCCGTCAATACAGGGCCTTCTGCTCTCTGGAACATAGCTCAGGGGTGCAGTCTGGCCAGTTAAACTTTTGCTCAGTACGATTAATGCGTTAAAATATCTATTGACTATTCCCTACAAGCCTGAACATGTGAAGCCCTGTAAGAGATTTAAGAAATACACATTTTTAAAAGCCATGCTCCTAGCCTCAAAGAACTTGCTGGGAGAGATGAGATGAGATAGCATAGAGTGCCAACCTCATTTAACAGCTGTAATAGGATTTACGGAAAAGATCATTTTCTGAGAGGTTGGAATATTTCAAAACTGTATTGATGAGAGTTCTGATGGGATTTGGATAGCCAACGGAGAAGGGATATTCCTGGGCAGACAAGGAGTGTGTGTGTGTGTGTGTGTGTGTGTGTGTGTGTGTGTGTGTNAGACAAGGAGTGTGTGTGTGTGTGTGTGTGTGTGTGTGTGTGTGTGTGTGTTGGGGGGGGGATCGTGTGGCCACTAAGTGAACAATACCAGGAACACACTGGGGGGAGGGGGGGTTGTGAGCAACACTGTGACTGCAGAGTGTAACCGACATCCTTGAAAGAGCAATAAGAACATAGCTTGATCTGGGGGCATGAAAGTGCCATGTAATTTTTTTTTTTTTAAGCAGGAGCTAGAAATGAGACTCTTTCTTAAACCATTGCATAGAAATTCAGAATCTGATATATTTTATTTTTGGTGTCTATGAAACAAAATTGATTTGTGTTCAAGGAGTGTAAGTTGTTATACGTTTGTTTCTTTGCCATGGCAAGATTCGCTTTTTTATTTATTTTTTGTTGTGGTTTGCGTGGCAAGTCTATGCACATGAGCAAAGGTGAGGGGGACAAGATGGAGGGCTACCTGGAATAGTAATAATCTTAAACAGTGAGGATGATTCCAGTTACCGACACGTCCGCATGATGATTTGATGTAAAGAAGTGTGTCGGGAATGTGATTTACGGGCAGCCCTGGCTGCCCTGTACATTCAACTCCAACCACCAATATTTAATGATAAATGATGCTGGGACTTTGATTAGTAGCTTATAAGATATTTTCACAGCTTCTAAGCAGCAGAAACTGAACAACATTTGGAGAATTTGGAATTCAGTCTCAGTGCTCTTACAAACATACTATCGTATCACTCAGTTATAGAATGCAAAGCAATTTTAATGTATATATTAATTTTTAAAAAGTAACCCATCCTATTTAATAATAATTATAATAATTTTCCCAACTCATTTTAGAAGGCCAATAAACATTTATGCTCTTTTAAAGGTATTCTTTACTTGATGGATAACTGTACTTTCAAAACCACTGCAATTTGTTAGGTAATGTGTCTTTTACATTTTTTTACTAAAGCATTTTGCAGCCACTCTATTCTATTTGCAGGAAACTCCTGTTTGTTCTGTGTCCACATTTTGACAAAACTCATTATCTGCTAAACAGACCGTTTCAGTTCTGCAAAAGCCACTGTGGCTGACTTCAGAAATTCAAATTTAGTGTCTTACAAAAAACAGATTTTTGCAATAATATATTGGGTCATTAAAAATTACATTATAAAAGATTTATACAATGCTTAAAAAATCACTAGCCCAATAAAATGTGAAGCATAATAGTTTTCAAAATGACTATTGCACATTTCCTACTCACTAAATTCTTTTTTTTTTTTTTTTCAATGTGACTGTTCCATCTTTTTACCTTTTAACCAGGGGTTGAAAGTGAAACCCAGCAGAGGGAGGAAGAAACTCTCTTCTTCTGGGAAAGGGGATGGGGGTGGGGGGGCCGAGGGCTTAAAGGACCCAGTTGTCTTGGGTTGGCTCAATCTTTGGGTGCTCTTAGATTTTCAAGACATGGGTGTTTGTTTGTTTGTTTGCTTGTTTTTTGTTTTAAGGATTCCTTTAGGAGTGCTAAAATATACTAAGTTGTCTTATGCAAAGTACCTTCCTGACAATTTTGATTAATATCGCAAATACAGTTGACCCTTGAACAACATGGGGTTAAAGGCACCAGCCTCACCCCCCAATTTTGACTTCCCCAAAACTTAACTACTAGCAGCCCACTGTTGGGTGAGAGCCTTACCGATAACATAAACAGTCGATGAACACATAGTTTGTATCTTATATGTATTATATAGTATATTATTACAATAAACTAGAGGACAAAACTGTTATGAAGAAAACCGTAAGGAAGAGAAAACACATTTACTGTATTGATTGAAAAAATAAAATCCATGTATAGGTGGACCCGTGCATTTGAAACCCATGTTGTTCAAAGGTCAACTGTACATTTAAAGGTGGTGCCTTTCTAAAATATCTGCAATATATAGTTTTGAAGGTGAAAAATTTGTTACAACATGACTGCAGTGTTTAGAGAATATCGATCATTAAGAAACTTTTGCTGATTCATTAACCAGTATAAATTTTGTGTTGGAGCAAATGTGTTTTTCTAGAATGCCTATTCTTACAAGGGCCACAGAACTATCATTGAGAAAGATAGACGCTAAAGTTACATTTTATGAGATACATGGGATGATTACAAAGGTAAAAACAAAAGTTTTTGTCACCTATAAACCCTAAAGTAGCATTACTCTAGAGACTGATTATTCTAAATACCCTATTACTCTGGTAATGAAAGAAGTACGTTTTCCTAACATCGAAGTCGCATCTAACATTTTACTTTGTTGTATGAAACTCTTTACTATTTCTTATATTTACATAGCCAAATTATACACCTTCCTGAGCTTCATATTTTACCTCCCAGCCCCCTAAATGCATTATAATATGGACATTAGGGACCTTTGCACCTGAAGTTCCCAGAATGTGTGAAATACATGCAAAGTAGGCTAATTTCATCACCATATATATGTTAAATGTTGTTGGGAATAATATATGTTTTTCTTATGTTGATCAGGATTACTTTTCTCCCAGTCTCAATTTCCATGACACCCTTCGTCTTTTTTATATGCTTAAATAAAGTTATAGTGTTTCTTTTGCTGTATACCCCCTTCATTAGTATTGCATAAGCATAGACTTTTCAGAAGCATTTAAATTAAGCCTTTTTGCTCAGTACAACTAAATCTGTGCATACAGAATATGAAGTGTAATACTGTGCTTGTGGTAGGCACTTATGTTTTGCTAAATGAAGGCACCAAGTAAAAAAACGATAAAGAACCGTATGGGTAACGTGCTTCGTTTTTACGATGGAGACTTCCTGTGCCTGGTTTACAAGCCACCCACCCATCTCTAGAGGAACCCAGCTTCATTAGTAACACAAGAAATAATTGTGCTACCACCACACCACCACTTCTGAGAACGTAATGTCAAATGGTCTATCTCAGTGTGGCAGCAAATTATCATTGTGATCTTCTTGGTTTTTTTGTTTGTTTGTTTGGGGTTTTTAAAAATATTTTATTGGGGAATTGGGGGAGGGAACAGACAAGTTGCTGTCGTTTTGTTCTTCAGTCTAGTTGTGGAGGACGTCGCTTCACTGGCCCATGTTGGTATTATCATTGTGCTCTTCCCGGCTGAGGCAGTCGCTCACTGGCCATTGGTTGGACGGCGGCTCACGATGGCTCACGGCAGCTCATGAAAGCTCACACCCACTGCCTGCCACTCAGGCAGCCCCACTGCAGCCTACGCCATCTCTGGCACTCACGGCAGCCCAGCTCCAGGTCGAGCTGTTGTTCACCATCTTAGCTGTAGAGGGCGCAGCGTCACTGACCCTCATGTGGGATCCGAACCGGGGCCCTGCTGCTCAGAGCTGGCGTCCCAAGCCAACTCCTAACCGACATACCACTCTCTTTGTTTTTAAGATTTGCACTGTGAGTGGTTTGCTCCTGAGCATTGTTTATAACTCCTTTGTCTTTCTCTTTTGGCTTTTAGCTCCCTGTGAAGGCAACACTTTCTTCTGCCACAGCAACATGTGTATTAACAACACGCTGGTGTGCAACGGACTCCAGAACTGTGTGTATCCTTGGGATGAAAATCATTGTAAAGGTAATGATTCATCCTTGAAGTTTGCAAACCCCCCTGCCTGGCGGTGGGAAGGACGTTTATGCCAGTGTTTCATGTGGATCAGACAGCCTAAAAGATAGAGCATAGAGTGGCTTTTATGAACTTTGTGTGTGTTTTATACGTGATTGGTAAGCCTTTTTCTCTGTCAGCCCTGCCTGCTGTAACCAGGGGTCTCATCCATTCACGCAGAGTGGACCACCCTTAACCTGCGAAGGCTCATTCAAGGCCTCTCCGTACTAAACCCTGTGAGGCCATGGAAAAGAGACGGGAGCTTTTAGGGCAGTGCCCTGTTTCCTGTCACATCGCGTGCCCTGAATCTCTGGTGGCGTCCGCCATGACTCCAGCTTGCCATTGCTGGATGTGGCCCCTTACTCTAGAGAGGGCACATGGAAGGAACGCTTGTGCTTCCCAGCACTTCCAGCCACTTAAACTCAGCTTCGATTTGGTACCTAAATACTCTTCTTCCTTTCCAATGACGACAGTTTGCGAGGTCCCGCTGCCTCCTGCAGCCTGTGCACAGGCGTCTGGTTCTGTGGACAGTGATCTTGGCTTGGGCAGAAATGTTGCCTGTGTTCGTGAAGCTGAAACGACCAGCCGTACACTTTTATTCAGATTTGATAGTAACCACTGGCAAAGGAAGGGAAACAGGCAGATAACTCTTTCATGCTTAAAGCCCAGTGGTCTTTATAAAACACCTTCTGTGGGCAGCAGCCGACAGGCAACCCACTGCAGCCCTGTTTCATATGGTCAGTAAGAAAGGCAGAGCTGCTCCCAGATATTCGAAGGCGAGACGTGAGCACGGAGCCCGTTTTGTGTCTAAGGAACCACTTTGGAATGGGTGGGAAGTTAAATGTTTTGTGAAGACTCTTATCTCAGCGCTGTGGATTTCCATTGCTTTCGAGATTGCCTTAGGCATGAGCATCTGCACACTCTGTTCCAAATCATGTAACTTCCTTTAGGGAAAGCTGGTGTGCTGTCTGTCCTTGGGGGCTGCCCCTCTTCAGGGGAAAACCGTCCGTACTGCATCCCTGGGGGCGTGGGGAGCAGGCACAGTGGCCCCCTCTCTCAGTAACATCCCTGCTTTATGCAGAGGGCACACTGGGCAAGGGTGGTAACGTCTGGTCATCTCAGCTGGCTTCCAGACGGTTCCACTGGATGCGGGAGCTGGGCCTCCATGCTCAGCCCTCCGCCCCTGAACCAGGCTGGGGCGGGGAGGAGAGCCCCCCTGCCTTAGCCACCCCCGCCTGGAGCTGAGTGTCTGCAGTGTGGATGGGGGGTGAGAAATGCTAGCAGCTTGCCCCTCAGGGGAGGCCCTGTGGGGAGGCAGAGAGCTGTGGGGAGAGGCAGCCAGCATGGCCTAGAGCCTCCCTGTACAGCTGTTGTCATGATACGCTGGGGCCTGTGGGGGCTTAAGTGCCACAGACCCTCCGTGTTCTTAAAGACGTGCAGGAGGTTTTTTTTTTTTTTCTTTTTCTCTTTCTTTTTTTTAATGTACCTCCTGTGCTGTGTGCCATTAAGATAATTTCCCAGACTTTAAATGGCTGGGATTTTTAAATCTAATTTTTTACCACTCATGGTGGTTTCTTTGGGGAAAAGGACCACAGACGCCATAGTGCCACCTTCCAGAAATGTCTGTCGTCAAGTTTAAGTACCTTTTGGGTTCAGAATATCATTCTTGCTTTGACTTCAGTTATCCACATCAGGAATAAATTCACAACAATATAGGTGCAGCCATGTTCCCAGTAGTGGAGTTTGGAGGTTTTCTTTACACCGAGGAGAGGAAAAAGAATTTACTGCTTTTAAAATTAAGAGACCATCCCCAGGTGTCATTCAAACGGTGGTATGACCTTCTCCAAACATACGTTTACATTTAAAGCAGGGACGCTGGGCAGTGGGAGGGCTGTGTCGAAGGCTAGGAGACAGGGTCCTTGTGAAAAGTGGGAATGTGGGTTCACATCTAAAGGTGCGTTCGTGCTGCTCTGAGGCTGTAAAAATGCTATGCTTAGCTTGTTGCATCTGAAAGTTCTCTGCGCGCGCTTTGACTCCCATATTAACGCGTGGTGGGTTGTTTCTTGTTCTTTCTGTTGTTTTCACTCCTCTCGACCTGTAGAAAAGAGGAAAACCAGCCTGCTGGACCAGCTCACCAACACCAGTGGGACTGTCATTGGCGTGACTTCCTGCATTGTGATCATCCTTATTATCATTTCTGTCATTGTGCAGATCAAACAGCCTCGTAAAAAATATGTCCACAGGAAGCCGGACTGTGACCAGACGGTCTTCCAGGAGGTGTTTGAGCCTCCTCATTACGAGCTGTGCGCCCTCAGAGGCACGGGGGCCGCCGCGGACTTTGCCGATGTGGCAGATGACTTTGAGAACTACCACAAGCTGCGGAGGTCCTCTTCCAAGTGCGTCCATGACCATCACTGTGGGTCCCAGCTGTCCAGCGCGAAAGGCAGCCGCAGCAACCTCAGCGCGCGGGACGCGCCTGTCCTGACCGAGATGCCCCCCCAGCCCGTCAAGCCCCTCGTCCCGCCCGCCAGCCGGAGGAACATCCTCATCATGAGGCACAACTACTCGCAGGAGCCGGCCGCGGCCTGCGACATTGACGAGATCGAGGAGGTGCCCACCACCAGTCACCGGCTGTCGCGACACGACAAAGCAGTCCAGCGGTCAGTATCTGTAGATTTTTTGATGACAACCATAACCTGAGGACTGGAATGCTTCCAGAACACCGTGTTCTAGTTTGTCTTCATATGTCACTTTCTCTTTCGATGAATGGTTTCCACCAGAGTGTCTCGACTGTCCCACCCTCTCCGTTGTCCCCGATCAGGGCTCTCTGCAGCCTCCCGAAATCTCATCCGTGTGTGTGTGTGTGTGTGTGTGTGTGTGTGTATGCATGAACCAAAGATAGTTTATTTATTTCCACACATATATAAGAGGCATTTCTACAAAAACAACGGTGTTAGTTTTCATGACAGATTTCCATTGAAGGTGTGTGTCCACGTGGTCACAAATGTCGTCCCAGTCAATATTTATATCTTTTAATAGATGAAATGATATTTTGAAATAGTTGCCTTACCGAGATGGTGAACTCCATCTCGTTGAATAATTTTAAAGTAGAAATAGCATATTTTGCAATATAATGTATTATATTTTTGGTATGAAAATGAAAATACTTTTTTCCACATATCACATAATAGTTGTATTACAAATTACATAGGCTATAGCATGCTATGCTAAATACTAGATATTTATATTTAAATGTAGCAAACATTAGTAGAAATATTTGATTCAGTTTCCTTTTACTATAGAGACAATATCATCTGCATTATATTATTAGCCCTAAAATGAGTACAAATTTTGAGGAAAGAAATTTTAAATTTAGGGAAATAGTTATTTTAAATCCCCAAATCCAATCTACTTATGTCTTGTTTTGCATGCTAACTAGTGTGTAGTTTGTTTTATAAATGTACATACTTTCTCGATTTATCATCCATCCTCAAAACCTAAAGTATTTCAGTTGATATTTTTGCATGCTGATGGCAAAACTCGATTTCCATAGTTTTATGAATTTTTAGGAATGCTTTTAAGTAATTACTTGTGTGCATATTTATTTCTGTGTGCAAATATTACTTTGTTGAATGAAATAGCCGTAACGTTCCAGGTTCTGCCTCATTGGGTCTCTAAGCAAACATGAATCTGAATACAACACAACTAGGGTCTAAAAAGAAAATTCAAGGTAAGCAAATGCCCTCGGCCCCTTCTCCCACTCTGTTGTACTCTGTTTTGTTTTGTTTTGTTGCACTCGTCTTGTATTCTTTTAGGGAATGGGCTATTTATTCACTATTCCCTGAGATACATGTTTCATAACCTTTTATGATTAGAGATACAGTGGGTTAAATGCTGATGGAGGCTGATTCTTAGTACATGTGTGTTTAAAATAAATGTTAATATTCTCACCATCAAGCATGGTACTACATACAGCATTAGTAAAGAGGATGTTCAATTAATCAGTTAAATGTTACATGTTTTAAGACAAAGATACAAAATTTAATGACCTCTTCCAAGAAATATTACAAGAAACCCAAGGTTTTCATAATTGAAAAATTGAATATTGTCTCAATATAACTGAAGCCAATACATAAAATTGATAATAATTTTATTGATTTAATTTGGCAACATTTTACTCCAAGCTCATACACTAAGTGTTCGCTGGTTCTTATCCAATTTGGGCACTCTTATTTTTGCATGACTGTGTAGGTGATTTCATCAAAATTAATGCAGCATGTTATGTTGGATGCTTGGTAATGTGAAGCGTTTCATAAGTACCCGTTGTCTGTGTGTACCTCTAATTTGTCATTGGGTATTGTAATGGTTTTACTTTTAGCATTTGATAGTCCATATCTATATTAGACTAATTTGTCTCCAGTAAAATTTGCTTGACAGCTAATCTCTTTAAAACTCTTCAGACCTATCAACTAGGTGAATGCTTTTCCATGCTCTATATGACCTTGCTACATTGGTGTGTTTGTATGCATTCTTCATTGGGAGAAAATGTTTTAACTGTGTTTTATTTTCAGAGAAGAACTATTTATACAAACATGGGGACTGTGAAAAGAAAATTCTATAGTGAATTGTGAAAAGTGGACATATTTCTAAATTCATTCCACTGCCTTTATCCAAACTTAAGAATTACAGACATTTGTTATTTCTTCGGCAAGACACCCCCGCTGCACAATGAAGTGTTCATTTCGTAATTTGGTTGCTGGCCACCAAGTGCTCCTTAGTATTTAAATACATTTTGAGATTTACTGGAAACTTGAAGAAGAAATTAGTTCCTGATTAAGACTACCCCGACTTTATTTTTGCTGTCGGTTTCACTTTGTTTCTATGTTGTTTTACGTCCCTGTTATATAATTGTACATTGTGCGATATGTGAAAAACAAACAAACATGATTTTGGATGAACTTTGCATTACCTGTATACTGTTTTCATTATATAGACTGCTTGAGAATAGTGCATTCCTGAGTGATTTTGAACATGCTACAGTGAAAAGTCACAATATGGACCCTGAAAACAGCAGCTAGAGTTCTTACGGACTATAACATCTGTTGTTGTGTTATGATTAAGTGCAGCCAAAAGTGACAAGTAAAATGACTAGATTGCAATAAGAACAATCTCATTTTTTTGATCTTCCCCATATACCCCTACTTCCTTTTTCATTTCTTATCAAAGGGAAATGCCCAGTTTCAGAAATAGTTTTGGGAATCTGGTTATTTTACCATTTACACCCTTCAATAGAAATGTTTTCTTTCTTTTTTTTTTTTTTTGATTGAGCACTTAGCAATATGATTGAATTGACAGTTTGAGAAAATACCCTGCATGTCAGTTCTGGATATTTCAGTTGGAAAAATATCCTTTTTATTAGACACATTGTAAAAAGCATGCATCCTCCAATACTACTGTTACTCTTCCATTTCTTTGTGTCATATGCTTGCTACTTGTAACTTTTTATATAAAGATATATAAAAATGTATAATAATTTCCTAACTTGACTTATGAGAAATGTTTTCTTCTATTAGAGTTATTAAAAAACTAACTTCCAGAAGTCCACACTTTATATCAACTCTTTCCACATTTTAGGCTATAGGATGTCCTTTAGCATTGAGGCTTCTAGCTCCAAAATTTTATGAAATATGTTTTTGTTTTAGAATAGGAGAGTCTTTTTTAAATGCTCTAACATCACAGGGCATTTTATGACCCACATTTACACCAGTCTGAGTTGTTCTTATACTAAGGCACACATATGATACCTGAAATCTTACTAATTAAGATATGTTTAAATATGAATAAAGTAAAATCATATATTATATTGGTTTGTCAGAAAAGTCATGACATATTTTTTCTCTGTTTTTCATTGCAAAAATGCATCATGACTTTTCCAACAACCCAATGTTTAATTGCTGTTGAATTATATACACAGTCTATAAAGTTTGACTTAGAGACTGGGTACTTTTAAAATATTGAATGTGTATTCTTAGAAAATAAATTTTAAAAAATCAGAATTACTATGAATCTGCTTACCCACATTTCCAACACGGCTGAATTCTAAAGAATTCTGTCCTTCAAATAGTGAAACAGCCTCGTCTACCACAACTCAGACCTTCCTTCTATCTCAAGCAGGCTTTCCAAACCCAACACATGAATTACCCGTACGCATCCCTGTTAGGAATTCAATTTCCTATGTCACAAAAACAAATACATGGCAAAGAAAAGAAATTTTAGTGATAGAAAAAAATGAAGAATTATAACCATTCTGAATAGTCTATATTGAAAAAATGTCAAGCTACAGAAATAATCGCTCCCATGAATTTGATAAACTGGTAAATAGAAAAACAATATCTTGAACATAAGAAAGATTATTTTTTTTTATTTTGCTACATATTTTTATACACATTGCTTCTGTTAAAATTTAGTCTTTTTTAATTGACTTGACAGATTTATTTATTATCATGCCTACTTTTACGCCCTCTAATTCAAAGTTGATGCATCTGCATCCGAAGATTGTGTTTTAAAGGGATCAACCGTATTTTATTACTTTATTTAGAAATCTTCGTAGGGTCCTTTATACTTTGAATGAATAATCTCAAAAAAAGGATGATGTACATGACAAGACGATAACAGCAGAAAGACAGGTAAATAAATTAGGTGAACAACTCACCATCCCTTATTCTGTGGGAATCTACAAACCTTCCATCTCCAGCTCTTCCTAAATATACATGACTTCTTCTGATTTGATGCTTCACTGCTTAAAAGATATTGGCACCAGAAGTCCACTCATGAAGACTTAAAAAAAAAAATCCAGCTACACTAAGTATAATGATAAAGATGGATTGCTTACATATATTTAATACATAACAACTCCATAGGAACACACAAAAAATATTTCCAGTGAAGAATAGGCCTCCTTAGGGGTGATATTAAAAAACATTTAACAGTGGGCATTGGCTCATTAGGAAAAAAGACAGTGGTAATGCTGAGGCAGTGTCCTGGGGGTGTTCTGGTGTCCATGGCTTAACTCTGGATGCCAGATCTTGGAAGTGGGGCCTCCAGGATACCTGGGAGATTTTCTCTGGAGGCCTCTGGAGGCTGCTCTTTAAAAGTCAGTATTCAGTATTGGAATCTGTTCATATAGTTAAAACTCCTATTTACTGACTATCGGACCATCTGAATATCAACCTTCAGCTTATTTTCAAATGGGGAGACTCTGGTGGGTAAGGAATGAGACGTTTCAAGATTTTCGAGATGTTTCAGTGTGTTTCAAATCAAATTATTTTAGGAAATATATTTTTGATAAAGTGAGTTCAAATATTACTTACATAAGTGCTTTCTTAATTCCATAAGATGTTTTCAATGATGTGATTACACACAGTTAGTTCATTTGAAAATAGCTGTTTTCATTTTATTTCTGTATGTTTGAATTCACTTTCAAAACCTGGGAGGCCTGTCATTCTGTGCAATACCTGCAAAGCCCCGAATTAAGCTATTTAACTTCTGTCCAAGTGCATTTTAGTTGCCTAATTCACTGCTGGTGTGATGATTTGGAAATAGCATTTTTTTGTACCTGATTTTATACACATGTCATTTTTATGCATCATATTGCAACATAGACATGTAATGTTTAATTTGTTATAATTAACTTGCATTTGACTTTGTAATTAAAATGAGGCTAGAAACGTAATTGGAGATTAGTATCTTTGGACTTTTAAATGAGAACAATCCACATTTTAGAGATGCTGACTTTTCTGTTTCACATTTTTTTTTTCACTAAAAATATTTCAATGAGTCTGACTCCACAAACTGTTGTTCTTGGTATTTAATAAAGTTAGGTCTTCAACATTATCTGAACATTCACTTAAGCTATTGCATCAACTTTTCATATATTTTTCCCTTAGGAATTTGACTTTTCCTTAAATTTGGTAGCTTTTTAAAAAATTCCATGAATGGATTTTCCTTAACCTCAGAATATCACAATAAATTGCAAAATATGATAACTGGTTCTCGTTGCCTTTATTAAAGGAATAGCAAGTAAGTTATTGGTGTTTTGGTGATAAAATAAATAATAGCATTTTATCTTATTATGAAGTTTGTATATTTCACTAATAAAAATGAGTCCTGTCAGACCCAATGGGGGCGGGGAGGGATAGGGGACAGTTAAATAAAGGAAATCTTAAAATTATCTGAATCCTAAATGTCTATGATTTCAAAAGTGGGTTTCAGTTTTGTGCAACTTCACTAAAATGAGTTAGTTTTGGGTCATGTCCACTGCACACACCCCTTCTCCTTTGCTCATTTCTGTTTATCTCACTCATGACACAGAGGGCCCAGCCAAGAAATGATTAAATAGATGAAAACAAAATAAATAAATAAACCTTAAATTAATTAATATCTATTCTTATCCATATTAATCACCTTATTAATAGCTATATCTTATCCATTCAACTTAGAGGTTGAATATAGTAGCAATATTATATTATTAAAATAGCCAGAGATGTGGTTTTATAAAAAAAAAAATCCTGTTCAATAAATCTGAGGCCCTTTGTTAATAAAGAATTATCCTGATAATTTTATTAACAAGTTTACTTAAGTTGTATTATGGGAATCTGTAACTGAATTATACTAGGCAAACAAATCAAACAGGGTAATGAAAATAAATGCAGATGACTGATGTCAGAGACTCCTGATGGCTCATTATTTTTTTATTATGACCTGTGGTCCTGTACTTCCTTATGTGTTATGGAAGAAGCAAACGCACTCTTAATACTACGTCTGTAATTCGTCAGAGATGTGGATAATAAACTTGATCTGCTTCAGACTTATGCCATTTACCAGGGTTGGTTTCTTTAAGCTTCTTTTTCCTGCTCCAGTATTATTGCATGGTTAAACCACTTCTGAAATTCATGATAATTTTGCAGTTGCTGTGCTCTCCTCGTACCCAACTCTTACCACCTTTTCAAACTGAGACTCTGAAACATGTTAGTTTACATCGGTTCATTCTTTGGAAAATTATTTTTTTTGCCCAGGAGGGCATATTCATAGTCACAGATACAGACACCAAATGTTAAAGTGACCAGAAAACATAAGCAATGAATTGCTTGAAGTATACATCAGTTCGGTATACTTAGAAACCACGAGTCATTCTAGATATTTTATTTCACACATATATTCACTTTATGAAAAAAATGTGTCTTTAAAAACATTGCTCTTTAGAAGTAGATCATGATTGTTAAGATGTAGCCTAGGAACACATTTTCATATAATATACTGGCCCAGTTTTCTGAAAGGATGGTCTTCATCTGTTAAAAGAGATGAATTATTCAACTAGTTAATTAATTGAAATTGGTAGCGTTAAAGTGTTTTATAAAATGTTAACACACTTGGGCGGAGACGCTTTCTCTCTGTCCTTTTCTAGAGCTCACCTCTTTCTCCCAACTTGACTGAGACTTTTCTAGACCACATAGGGATTTCCCGACCTGATGCTTAGTTTCCAGTCACTTGTAGACAGCCGTCATTAATTAGGGACGGTGTTCGTTGATAAGATATGGTATCTCACCTTCAGATCAACCCTGCTCGAATGGCCAGGGCTGGGCCTGTGCACACTCATCATGTCTTTTGCTGCAGGTCCCGGTTCAGCTCTCGTCACAGAGGGTAGTAGAGGAGCACTGAAAGACACATGGGGACATGGAGGACTTGCTTTTTTGTTGGCATCCTGTTCCTGTCAGCATCATCTCAGAAACACGTAAATTCAACAGCAGCCACCAGCTTCTTTTAGCTCTCGGGGACCTCAGAGCCGTTTGCACCAGCTCGTGTGACCTCCTCAGAGCTTGGAGCCCTGCTTTTGGGGGACACCTTCTGGATTCTGGACCCTGGAAACCCCAATTATTCCCGTTGTTTCCTCAATCCTGGGGCTGGTCAGGCTTCGTAGAACTTTGTGTCACTTCGTGATTCCCTGTGGGCTCTCCAGCCTTCAGACCTGGGGAGCAGATTCCCTTTATCTGTGGATGTAGCTGGTATGTTTTCTGTTTTACTGGCCAGCGGGTTATGATGGATTTTAACTGGAATTTTTGTCTTTGCCAAGGGCATTTCAAATTCTTCCCTGAAATTCTGTTGCTTAACTTATGAAACATTGCCTAATTAAATGTCACACTATAAAAAAGTGTTTGGCTAAATTATTTCTGGAATATTAATTAGTTCTATAGCATGAGATTAAATTTGGTATGGCTACAATGCATATGTTTATAATAAGCATAAGTTCTCATGGTGATTTAAGTGGTATAGCATTTATATTAAAATGACATTGAAATGAAAAAGAATCATGGGTCCTCTTTCTAATTTATATTCCTGACCTGGCCAGCTCGAGGCAATTTCTTAATTTATTTATGTGGACCATAATCAATTCTTGCAGATTTCTAAATTTTACTTCTCTAAATTAAAATCCTTTTCCAAATGGCAGGACAGTGTGGGCATAACTGATGCCTTTACCAGAACCCGGTGACCCGGCCCTTGTATGTTAGATGTTCCAAAGCATTTCTTGGAGGGTTAACAACTTAACTTCTAACTAATCAGCCATGGGTTTGGAAAGTTAAAATCTTATCACTTCAGTTTTTCACAGGGAATCACTTCAGATCTAATCACCTGGTGATAAGAATTGTAATCTTTCTAAAGTCAGCCACCATCAAACTTTTATCTCAAGGGAACCCACAGACAAAAAAATGTGGCTGATAGGTGGATGCAACAATTTTGACTCAGTCAGTGGTCTGTTTAAATTGTGGTTCCCTGCAGTTTGTGATTACACAGGGGTAACATCCATTTTTCTGGCTTAATCAGATGAAGCCATAGTTTGTTTTGATGTACTCATGTCATACTTAAGTATAGACTTTTGCCAGAACACCTCCCGTGGGTATATTCCTGTTTTTCTAGCACATTTAGCAAATATGGCCATTCCTGAAGGCACACACAAAAGAATGGGTTCTACCTGAAAAAAAGAAATAACCAGCAAAACAATAGCTCTGCTTTGCAATCCACATGGACAGCATAGTGGTTAGACATTTATATAATTTACACAGTGATCCCCCCCGTGTAGTCTGGTACCCACCTGGCACCACACATAGTTATGACAAAATTATTGACTATTTCTGAAAGAACAAGAATGGTCATTGGGTGGAACACACTTGAAGTTTAAAAACTTATGTATTGCAATAAGTTCACTTAATTCTGCCCAGTTGACTGTGTGTATGTATGTGGTGGTGGGGGGAAGGGGAGAGACAGAAGGCATTAGAGAGAAAACTAGCTTGCGTAAAGAAGCCTGCAGACTCTGAGCAACAGCGGTTCGAGTCCTGCCCGAGCTGAGCTGCCAATGAGCTGCCAACAGGTGGCAGGATGGCTCAG
>NW_017732462.1:176499-181900 GCF_001890085.2 Hipposideros armiger | reverse complement strand
GCGCCACTCGGCCGGCCCTATTCTTGGAATTTTTAACAAGAAAACACCTTCACTAACTTGTCCCCATCTGGCCTTGGTATTGAAAACTCGCACTTGGTTCTCGTCTCCAGGCCCTGGCTTCAGCTGCTTTCTACCTTCCTTCAGGCAATAATATAGTGGCCCAACCTACAGCAACAGATATAGATAAGGAAGGGCTTTGTTTTTCCTTTCTAGCTCTAGAGATCTCCCAGCTCACTGTCATCCCTTCAGCCTTTTCCTGAATCCTTCTTCATTAGAAAGGTATTGAGAAACTTATGAGTATTGTTACTGGCAGCAAGAAACTCAACTTTTCAATTTCGTTCTTGAAGAATCTCTCATGTCTCCCACCCACATTCTTTCAAAGCAATAAAATGACTGTACTGTCTTCCTTGAAATAATCTGTCTGATTGCTCAGAAAAGAATCTAAACTGAAATCAAAATATTAAAGTTTAATCAATATAAGTAATGCTGTACACACAGATGTTATCCAGCTTCATGGCAATTGGATGCTATGCTGTAGTGCTTCTCAGGCTCTTACTAAAAATTAAGAGTTTATTAATTTGACTTTGGAGTAGCAACAACAAAAAATAAATCTTTAGGGTGAGTATTGAAAGTGTTATAATGTATATATAATTATATATGTACCTATTATATAGAATAAAGTTTTGTAATGAAGTAATTTAATTGTGCTCCTGTAAAATCTTTCTCATTTTTATATTTCAGAAAATATTTACATTTCCACTTAATCCTTTAAGCATGACTTCATGTATTAAATGAATATTTCTGGATGACAGTCTTTGTGCCAGATACCTATATTGGGACTCTGAAATGTAAATATGAACAGTTTCTCATGTGGAAGACAAGTCAGTAGAGAATGTGTGTATCGTAGATTCAAGCTATATAGAATTACAAGTGTAAGGATATTTATACTTACATTGCTTAATGCAAGTGTAAATTGAATATTGTAAAAGCAGCCACTTCCCTGAGAAAGTGAAAAAGATATGTCCCTACATGCTTGATATTGATCCAGTTATTCTGTGTCCTTGTGACCTCACAGTGACAGCCATCTTCTCTGCCAGAGGCAGGGTTCAAATGCAGTTTGCCTGGTTACAAATCTTATGCCACCTACGCGACTCTTAAGCTGAGAGTCAAAGGAAAAATCAGGATTTTCCATGAGAGGAGCCTTGCCAAGGGACTCCAGGGATGGGGACGGTTGTTCGTGGTTACAGAGAGGACAGAATGTCCCAGATGCCCTGCCTGGCAGGTGAGACTGGACAGTACGTGGAGGCCAGGTGACGGTGGTGGTCTTGCTCACCTTACCTTCCTGTAAGTTAATACATCTGTTCATCATTTACTCTTGTGGTTCAAACTTTGTTGGCAACATGTTAGCTCTGGAGAGGCAAGGATGAACAAAAACAGAACGGCTCTGACTCTCAGAGGCTTATAGCCACTAACAGAGGAGAAGGGACCCGATGAGTATTCACACACACCGATGCACGATTGTGAGGAGCAGGTTCTTGGAAGTCTGGTGTGAGAGCAGCTGCTAGAGCAGAAAGCGAAGCCTAATCAGTCTGGACCAGCGACATATCAATACTTCTCTTGGCCTCCAAATCTGGAAATTACCTAAATTCCTGTCACTTTTGCTGGACCATTTTCTGGACCCACTTTTAAATCACCCTCGCGCTCCTAATGCCAACTCCTCCTCCGCCTCTTGCTCTGAGCCCTTCTAGGGTTTCCTCATGTTTCTTGTAGCTTCAATCAGTTTGGACAGCAGTTGATCGACTTCCAGCAAAACCATGACCTCTTTACGCGAAGCACCTTGGAGGTCTCGCTCTCTTCCTTTCTCCGTCACCACATATATTATTTCCCATCAATCGCTGAAATTACTGAAATTCAGACATCTATATTTTCTAATCTGACATTCAGGATCAATTCACCTTCCTTTTCATGAAGAACGTTCGGGTCTAAATGTATCTTTGGTGCCAAGTTGGCATGTCGGAGGCCCAGCTTGCATCACTATACCTTATTTTTAACCTGAGGTCTTCAGCGTCAATCTACCTCCTTCTTCCACCAGACTGACTCTTGGCAACCCCATAAGGGTTCAGCGTCTTCCCTGCACTCCAGGATATGCCTGGCTTTACGAGCCTGCTGTGGTTGCCCCTCTATCCTGCTCCCATAGACATGGATCTATCTGCCATAGCGTGTCATTGCAATGACAGGTTTTCTTGGTTATTTCTCTCCATTGTATTTGAATACTTCAGATGAGGGATGGTCCTATTTATATTTTATCACTTGAACCCAGAATATTTCTGATGCAGACGATCTCCAGTCGGTGTTTTTAGAATTTGTGAGCAAACCATGATATATTAAAAGAAAGTAAACTTTCTTCATCCCAGTCTTAAATAGAAAATTTACCAACTATTCTAGTCATGATTTCCTGGACTTTTTTTTCAAAAATTACTCTTCATTTATTAATAATTGGTATGCATTATGCATGAGGAGACATTTTTTATCAGTTAGCCCGTCTGAACTGCATTACTGTGAGGGAGGGAATGGTTGGGTCTGTCTGTTTTCCTGTCACACAAGGTGACCAAGGATGAGCTGGATGCTGAAAAGACTTTTTACATCTTTTAAACCCAGGGACTGAAGCAGTGCCCTTCAGAAGGAAAAACAGCAAATTTAAGTTAAAAATGATTCCTTCAATAACTAAATTGTTAACCAATATTAATTATNGACTCTGAGCAACAGCGGTTCGAGTCCTGCCCGAGCTGAGCTGCCAATGAGCTGCCAACAGGTGGCAGGATGGCTCAGCTGGAAAAAAAAAAAAAAAAAGAAGCGTGCAGAAATGGTAAGGTGAATGCTTACCCTAATTGCATTTACCTGTCAAATAGTGCTATTGGGAGAAGAGCAATGACATGTATTGGCTTTGACCTGAGGTGGGTTGGACCCACATAGACAAAAGGATTTTAACATCAGAAAAACAGAAATCCTAGCAATATTCTTATCAATACCCAGGAATGAGATGAAGGGTTTAATATGCTGATAATGACTTTGGTAAATGATACATGGACTATATTTTTAAAATTTTGTACTCCACAGAAGGCACTCCAATTTTTATTATTAATTTGGCTGCCATTTGTGTAGCATACGAAGTTTGAGCCCATTGAGCTTATAAGAAATTATATACTTTTTGTAATAGTTAATGCAGTCCGAGAATATGAAAATAACATGTTCAGGTAAGCGTATCTGTGAAAAGCATGGATTTTTTTATCGTAGATTGTAAAGATCTAAGTGTGGACCAAGTGGTAGCATATTCAACCATTTATGGTGGAAAACAAACAGCTTCTCGTGTGCTGAGTGTACAAACTGAAACGTATAAAATGATAGCACTGTCACTGACGCTGTCATAAAGATTAATCAGAGGAAGTCCTTTGAAAACAAAACTGCTATTAAATGCTCGATGTAATTAACATGAGATTCAGACCCATCTATCAGCATCCGCTAAATCAAGATTAACGAAGATTCATGGGCTCCTCTCCATTACAGGTGCTGCTTATCCCTGTTCTCTCTGTGTCTCTGAGGGATAACAGAACGTGTATCCATAATAGTGCTGTGGATTTATGACTGAGTGGAATGGCGATCAGTGGATACACAAATACATTAGCATTCCACTCACTAACCTGATCCCAACTGTTATACACCGTGCCGCCAATCTGTGACTAACCCACAGATTATAGACAATGCTAGACGTAAGCGAACATTGCTGTGAATGCAGGATGTGATTTATTGGGTACAGTATTTCCAAGAGTAGGCTGAAAGAGCACTAGGCTTATGAAAGGTCAATGTTTACACAAGTGTCATAGGTAAAGAATCTGGGGCCCGTTCCCAGTGAGGACTGTCACCTACAGTGACAACCAAGGCCCCCCGGGTTTCTGTCCCTTTTACGTGAAACGCTCAGTCATGACCATGAGCGATGACAAATGGCACCAATGCCCAAGAAGAAATGTGTTTGGTGGTGTTTGTCTCCGCATAAGTTCAACAAGGTTTTGCCAAGTTTTAATGTATACATTTAAAGAACTAAGCTACTGTCTCAGAAAATACAATTGTTATTGTGTTCTTGGGAGATTTCTATGTTGGTTGCTCAATGTTATAGCTTCTGTAATATCTACTTTTCCTGCTTATCGTTGTTATTTACCCTTCATTTTGGCTAAAACACTCGCTGTCTGTCACTGGTCGTCAGTCCTGAGTCCTGCATCCCTGTTGGGTGGTGCTCACTGGGCATCCCTCTGCCCCCCTTGCTGCTGAGATAAACATTAATCCTATGTGCTAACAGTTAATATAGAAAACAGCCTTCCCTCTGGACTGCGAACTCCATAGAGGGCAGGCACTCTGTATTGCAAGTTTGAATTATTCTCCATTTATACTGTCTAATATATAGGCCTAGGAACCGAGCAGGCTCTCAATGTGTATTTGGTGAATGAATGTATATATGATTCAGATAAAATAGTTTTTCAATAATAGTTTAGGTTTAGGTTTGTTGTTTGTTTTTTCTCATATCAAGGGGCCAGAAACCGTTTTCAATATTCTAGCATGGCATCAACATGGATATTTTATGTCTTGATGTTTCAAGCACCAGGGCAGGGTTCTGCTCAGACGGTCAACTTGGCAGCAGTAAGACACGGCCCATGGACGCAATGGTTCCTGCGACAAGCATTTGTTTCCCCTACGGCTCTGCTCCCCGCGTTTCTTGCTCTGGAAGCCAGTCTGCAGGCGGAGCCCTTATTGGTGACACGCTATCCTCACTGTGGAGGAAAAACAAGAGACTTGGAGGAAATGCAAGTGATATTTCTGAAGGATCTGCTTGGGCTCCTGCCACATTTGCTCACATCCCATAGGCCAAACCTGTAACATGGCCAGACCCTAAATCAGGGGGAGGGTGTGTAAAATTGTCTAACAAAAAAAGGGGGAGCAAATAGTTGGAGACAATAATACAATCCACCTCATCTCACCATAAAATTGATCCTGTAAAACAGGTATCTTTCAGAAAGGTATCTTTATTTTCAGGATAAAATTTGAGGGCCATAATTTGTGATTTAAAATGTTTAACTAAAATTAGAGAAATCAGAAAGATCTTTGGCATCCAACACACTGAATTCGAGCTTTGCAATTACCTGTGACCTTTGTAAGTTTCATGGATATCTGACCTCTGTGAATCTTAGTGTCACTATACGAGTATGTAAAAAAAAAAAAAGGCTCAAATACCCGCCTTACAGAGTTTTTGCACAGATTACATGATAATATCAAAAAGTTCCAAGTACATCTCCAGTAGCATTCTCTCTCTCTCTCTCTCTCTCTCTCTCTCTCTCTCTCTCTCTCTCTCTCT
>NW_017732462.1:112251-172919 GCF_001890085.2 Hipposideros armiger | reverse complement strand
AAAAAAAAAGAGGAAAATGCTGTGGTCCAGGCTCCGCCATCATCACAGTTACCATGGACTGTTACACATATTTTGTATATAACACATTGTCTGTGTGGTGTGCATTTTGTCCCTTATCAGGAATATTTACTATCTATATACATTCACAAACAATTGGGGTGATCTCATTGCTAAAACCGCGGTGAGTACCTCTCATTAGTTACTATGCAGGTTGAACGCCCATTGAGTCTAGGTGTAAAGTAACATTTTCACATTACTTAACGTTTTTTCAGTCTTTGCCGGCATCTCCCTGCCTGCTCAGTCTTCTTTGGGAATGACAATGACCAGAAGTGAAGGAGGGGCAATTCTTTACCTTCTGACAAGAGGAGACGATATCCAATGATCTGCAGAGATCAATGTGGGCATTTTGTTATATAACACGTGTACTGAATTGCAGAGTGAAGGCCTGGCCTTATGCAGGAGCGCGTGCGCGGGCTGAGGCATCTCAGTCGGCTCCTGCACGGTGCTGGTGTCAGAGATCAGAAATCCAGGGCCACAAAAGTCAAGTGACTTCCCCGAGGCCTTCCCACAGGTCAGAGGATGCATTTCCCTTTTAATTGCTAGTTCCGTGCTGCTTGCCTCGCCTACACCGTGAACGAGGTCAGGAAGAAAGAAGCTGGAAAGCTGGACCCCGGCGCCTCTGCCCAGCAGGTTTCATTCCCCGAGACCACACTGGCTTCCATACTAACAAAACCTGAAAGGGGAAAACGTCCCTTTAGAAAGAGAAAGAACTGCTAGGGCGCTTTGGTCATCATGTTATGGAATCTGCTGACTTCTTGAAACATGCAGGAGGTGGCGAACCTCAGGAGGCCCAGAAGTCGCATTGCTGCCGTCCCTTTGGCTTACTAATGACCAACTCAGGTGACACGGAGCCTTAAGTGTTATTGTCACCGGGGATGGAACACATCCTTTTGGCTTGTGGAGGTTTCAGAGTCGTTTCCAGAAAGCAGAGGGGTTCTAATTACTGCAGTAGCTGTCCACAGCCTACTTCTCTTATTCCGCACTGGCAACCTGGGGTCATTTGGGATGGCCCTAAAGAGTCTATTCCAGGAAACTACCATTTGCATTAATTAATTGAATGGTATGAAGAGGGGAGATGTTAAAATCGGGGCGAGAATGACAAACTCAGTTCTCTGCACCTTTAGACTCTTCACTGTGGTCATTATATGGCTTCGGAGATAGATGAGACCATAAATATAGGCTGTCTAACAACAAATGCTATAAAATGGTAGAGTTGTTGTTGATTGTGTATTGAGAAAGACGACAAACCTTAGTTTTTAGACTTGTGGACTGTAATTTTCTAACCCAAACTAGATCTGAATTTTGATCACGGCAGTTTGCTTTAAATTATCATTCTCAGCATACATGCTGTGGAATGTTAGCTCAGCAAATGCGCTTTTGATCCCAGGTGGTGGTAATTACACCACTGAGTAGCACGTTGCTATTTGATGACCACTGCTAGACTATCACACAAAAGGAACAAGTACTCTCAAACAAACACCCAGAGTAGAGTTGCTCACGTGGGAACCTCCTTACATAATGCACCACCAGCGGCGCCCCAACTAGAGGGTGGTTTCAGGGTGACTCTTTTAAAGTGGTACTCGGTTTTGCTCCAAGTGAAATCACCTGCAGATAGTTACAGTGAGAGAAAACACGGAAGAACAGGGGGTCAGTGACAATACAGCTGATGGTCATTGACTTAAATGAGCACTCACAAGCCCACAGAGACACTGAGAAGAATGAATGGCAGGTTTCAGACAGAGATTTCAGAGTGCTTGTACAAACCATGTGCTGCGAGGACCCAGCACTTGACCGCTCTGGAAGGGCTGAGCGTTTGTAGCTCAGAATCAGTGTCCAGATTACGTGCATAGTCCAGAAAGACTATTTGCTTTATTCTGTTTTTATTCCAGAAATAATAGACAATAAAAAAAATAGATAAGACTAGGTCAGTGTTTCGCATGCTTTTTCATTTCTGCAAGAAAGAAAACTCCACTGTCGTCTTGAAATTCTTGTGTAGTCTCCTGAGTAGGTAAGTGATTTTTTTTCCCCTTTAACCAATGATTCTGGCATGAGATATAGATGTGTTGATGTGTAAGGGGTGTATATTGCTTTAGGAAATGATTTTGGATTGGAAATGTCCTTGACATATCTGTGTGGTCATATCACTGTTTGTCTCACCATGCACAATGTTTCCTTCCAATCCTAGTAACACATACTGACATGACATATAGGAAAAAAATACTTTAAAATATGACAACGGTTTAGTATTTCATGACTTAATTCTTGAAAGATAAACTTCATGGTTGAATGTTAGGTGGGGACAGGTAAGTCAACCTTGCGCAGATATAACTGACATCTTTTGAAGCAGGAATTCCTTGTGTCAGAAATTTCACTAAAAATGCTTTTATAACATATAAAAGTAACATTGTGTGATACCATGAAACACACTGAAAGATGTCATTGATCTCTTTGAAGAATGAGTGTGAGACGTTCATAGATCTTAGACATAACCGTATTTTAATGACGCCAATTGAGAATAATACATTTTATTACTTATAAGTACAAAATAATGTAATCATTACAATATTTTTTTGGTAATAGCTACTGTTTATTAAGTGTTTACTGTATGCCAGGGGTTGTGCTCACCAAGTAGGCATCGTCCTGCCCAATACCCACAACAACCCTATGAAATAAGGATTATGATTTTGTCCATTTTAAAAATAAGAGTTCTGAGTCTTAGAAAGATTAAGGATGTTGCCAAACATTACTCAACTGGGGTTCGACCCACATTTGTCGAACCCCAAATCTCTTATGCTTAACCATACGGGCACTCGCCTACAAAATCCGGCCAATGTTTTACTTTCTTATTTCTTTTGAATGCAAGACTGTTACCTATGTGTTTCTGGTTAATGCTCTTTTTTATGATGTGTAACATGGTCTCTGAAATTGATATGATAAGAGGGTGACATCTTAAACTACTTGTCCTGGATTCTAACAATGTAATTCTCCAGAGACACATCTCTAACTCTGTTGAATATGGTGGCTTTGCAGGAACCCCACTGTGGAGTTCTTGATGTGACGAGGCTGGCCGTTCTGCCTTAAATCCATGTGTATCTGGGAAAAATCTCAGGAGATGGGCCTGTGATTGTAACTCCCCTCCTCTGACTCAAAAGCCATTAAGTGTCTTTGTGCACAATGAGCCGTGTGGGTTTTGCCTCTATTCCGGTTGATGATTTGGGGTTTTCTAGCCTAATAACATAACATGAAATTCGTAAGCCTAAAATTTAAGCTAGGCTTGGAAATAACTTCCCCAGAGACTGCAGCTTCATTACTGACTCCAGGTCTCCATCTAGAAAATGGAAATCATAATGCTTAGCTATCCCCCAGGGGCATGTTGTAAGTGATTAGTTATAAGAATTTGGCTAATTAACATTATAGGTATTTGCTAAGAATCTTTTTACCCTCCGCTCTGCTCTGTCCGAGGGATGGGGGTAAAGAGCGTGTGGGCCACTTCCATTCTAAGCACTTTATCGTTAAAGAGTTTGAACAGTTGCACAAGAGTGTACTTGGTGGAAAGCCAGCAGAACGAAATGCTTTGCCGAAATAAAAAGGGCTGACTCCTTTAAAATAGGCCATTCGCTAGTTAATAGCATTTATTTGTATCTTGTCATCACTGTAATGGTTCCTGCACAGTCTTCCTCCAGTTTCATGAAACTGCATCTCTCATCGGCTCCACTTCAACCAGGATGGGCTCCTGGCTGTTGCCCAAACAGCGTTTATTCTGCCCAGTCAGCTCTTCCCCGAGACAGCCTCAGTGTGAGCGCCCAGACTCCAGGTCTCTGCTCGGTGTCATCCTAGCAGCAGTGACGGCCATGACCTCTCTAACTGAAAGACCACTGCAGGTCCTCTTACGTCTCCACCATCGGTCTTGAGCCGTTTACCCTGCCTTATTCTTTCCCAGTGGCCGCAGTCCTTAGCAAGCATATTCATTCGGTTGTTCTCTCTCCCATCCCACTCTCCGAAGTTGAGCTCGGTGACAGCAGCGGGGGTCTGTGCGTTTTGCTCGTTACCGACTTCTCAACACAAGCAGGGAGGTGGGAACACGTTAAGTGCTCACTAAACACGTGGTGACCAAGTGGGTAAGTGGGCGGGTCGCATCGCTGCATCACACATTCTTCAGGGTATTTCTAGAGGGTCTGCTCCCAGTAACCAATTGATGTGGTCTACATGTGCTTTTTGATGTTTATAAGGTAGAGAAAGATCCTGTCCTTCAGAACATTTTACAAAACAACTGTCACTCAAGGATATCAAATTCTAATTTGCCACATAAACACCTGGAAAGAAGGCAACAGAAATGTGTCTCCCTGATCTGGTGCTGCTTTCTAAGCTCATGCTAAGACACCTTGCAAAATGACTGATGTGTGGTTGGGACCCAGCACACACTGGTCTTCCTACTGCACAGAGCAGGATATGTAAGTTTGTATTTACCCAGGAAAACAGCAAATGTTTCCAATCTTAATTTTTTCTCCTTTCAATGGCTAGCTAAGTCACCTCTGGATACTTTGCAGATAAAGCTGCGGTGGATCAAGCTTGTTTTTGTGGAATAGTTTCTGTTTTACTGGTGGCCCCGCCTGGTTTTGTTTGTGTGTCTGGCTTACCTACTGCACAAAGTATCTGGGAGGCTCTGTTGGATGTTTGAGAAAGCTGCATTGCCAATGTGTGTTGTGACTCATTCTACAAACGCAGTGCACTGCTGTTACTATAATCAAAAGCCAATTGATTTTTTCATTGATTATCGGCATCCCATGGGCCTCGGGATGATGGGCCCTCTCTCGGTAAAATTCCAGATGCTGACCACTGATGGTGTGTGTGTCGTGTCCCGTGCTGCCTAGTCCTTTATACTTTCACTAGAATAGGACACTGGGATATACCTATGTCAATAGCCATGTATTCTTTATAATCAGTAAAAGCTAGACCCATAGATTCTCATTGTCCCCAGGTACGTTTACTAATTATTTTGTTTTTTATTATGTACAAAGACTACCATAATATTGAAGAGAATAATTGAATTTATGTTGGTAACTTAGTTGAACTATCCATAAAGCAAACATAAGACTTCTCTATAAAAAAAAATTAAAAAAAAAAAAGCTGTGCTAAACTTTTGGGAAACTGCAATTTTTTTTCCCCCTGAAATAGCAATTCAGTGTGACTACTTTGGTTTCAAAGAAATTTAGTTCTGCCATGACAGCTCTGAGTCTTTCCAAAAAAATTGAATCAACAATCTGTATTTGTACCTTGCTTTATGCCATGCTGTGCCCCTGAAGTCTTCAGTACACGTCAAATGGTGTTTTAAAGGCACTCAGGGACATCGCTGTTTGCAAGAAACAAATGATACATTCCCTTTCGATGTGGCCAACTGTTCCCTAAGTTATGTCCTCAGTTAACTCCCGGTTCTGTTAAATCTTGAGTGTCCTGTCACAGTCACTCCAGGTAGTTTATGACATTATTCTAGAGGCAGCTAGTTACCAACCTCCAAAATTTATTCGCATAATATGAAACTGCCTTATATACTCTGCTAGGACATTTAATAACTGGTGAGAAATCTCTGTTAAATGTGTTTTAATTACAGAATAGATCCCCAAGGTGGCGCCTGAGTGTGGTACTGCCTTTGCAGGAAGGCGCAGGGAACAGGGGGCACCAGGGTTGGCACTTATTCAAGTGGGGGTTTCCACAGCTGATCAGGGAAGGAAAGAGCCATCGGATCAGGTAAATAGTGTGCAGAAAGGTATGCAGTTGATAAGGCGGGAGCCATGTTCAGGCCATCAGATGCGCTGCATGGTAAGCGTGGGGGAGACTCTCAGCCAGGCTGAGGAATGGAGACGATTAGAAGGTAAGGAAGCATCGATGGTGCAAGAGAAGTAAGATGCACAGGTGATGAGGATGTCAGGGCTATGGTGTAAGAGGGTTGTTCTGCAAACTGTGTAATTGTGCTTAGAACTGGAAAAGTTTGGATGTGTGCAAACCAAGTAGAAAGTTCTGTGGGAACAACACCAGTGTTTTCATGCTTAGCTGTTTAGGGTTCCTTTTCCCATGGTAGTTTTAAATGCTTGCAAAAGACACAGTGTTAGTAAGTGGCTTCCCTGGAATGAGAATACAGGCTTGGGAATCAGGGCACCGAATTCTCCTCAGCACTGTGTTTTCCTGCTAGCCGATTGCCATTATGGTGAGAGAACTCTAATTCCTACAGGGCATTTCCACCTGACTTCATGGCACCATGTGGAAGCGAAGTTGGAGGCAGCTTCTAGAGAGTCAATTTTGCGCTAAACTATCTGCAATAACTTCGCTGCCAAGTAGCAATCTAACTTTTAGGCTGAGCTGATTGGAGCGTCACATGCATACACGTCTGCACATAGAAACTACACATCTGTATTTCTACAACGTAACGCATGATACCTCAGCTTCCTCAGGCCACAGCATGACAGGCCAGCTTTTAATGATGAAATAGCTGCGTATATAAAGGAATGGGGGTCCACTCAGTCCTAAAATCTTTCTCATGTTCATTTCCCACTGTCTCATTTCCTAGCTCAAAGTTGTTTGTCACTTTTGTAACTTACTATTGGTGCCATAAAAGACAAATCTGGGGGACTGGGACGGGGGGAGGGGGAGGAATTCAATTTTCCGATGTTATTATACCTGTTAGCTTAGATTGCTAGGGCTGCCCTAACTAAGTACCTCAAACTGGGTGTTTAAACAACAGATACTGATTGTCTCAGAGATCTGGAGGCTGGAAGCCCAATATCAAGGTGAAGACCCGTTGGTTCCTCTGGGGACTGTGAGGGAGACTCTGGGCCAGACCCCATCCTTGGCTTGAAGCTGGCCGACATCACATCATCTTCCTTCTGTGTGTATCTGCCTCTGTGTCCACGCTTCCCCCTTTTTCGAAGCCCCCCCATTGTGCTGAATGAGAGCCCGCATTACCAGTATCGTTCTAACTCACTCACCTCTGCAAAGACCCTGCCTCCACATCAGGGCACACTCTGCGGTGCTGGGGTCAGGGCTTCAACACGCAAAGCTGGGGAATATAATCCAACCTATAATGCCCATGTCACAAACATTACAATACCCAATAAATACACTGGGGTAGCAATTATTTGTAACGAATGGTGACAATCACGATAATCCCGCAGATGGAACTTCTTCTGTCCTGTTCATTCTGCCTGAGCAGCTCTTACCCTCCTGTCCATATTATACTCAGATGTCACTCGCGTTTCCTTCTCAGAGAACTCTCTTCACCACTGTCCCCACTCTCCATCCAAAGCCTGTGCTTTTTGGAGCTCTTTTACCGCCTGGAGTTGGCTCCTTTCTTTATGTGATGTGTTCCCTTCCCCGCAGAGGTGCTGCCTGTCCCAACAGAGAGGCCGTGCCTGGCACGTGGCAGGCGTTCACGACAACCTGCTGAAGGAGCAGACACACCACATCCAGCGTTACCGACTTTGCTCTGGATCTGGACCGAGTGCACCAGATGCAGTCACGAGGCTGTGCCCCAGGCCTCTGCAGAACCAGGACGCCACCCACGGAGGTGGCGTTTTTTCCTCCTCCTACCACCTACCATTGCTCTATTGTATCGGCCACTTTCTGTGCAGTGACTCATTATTTCCTGCCCATAGTGCTATCACAGCTCAGAGAAAGGTAAATGATACCCTGATTTTGCAGATTTAGGAATCAGGTATGTAAGCATAAATCCATCGACTCAAACTCCTCATTTTATAGGCTAGGAAACGAAGAATCTAAGTGGTCATAGGACTTGCCTAATTAGTGACTATACAAAGTCTAGAACTTAATTTTCGTGACATTCCCAGGTATGTGCAGAACAAACAAGAAAGCCAGACTTTCCTTTGTGTATGTCTTGCCACCTGCCTACTTTCTTATGCAGTCCTTGCGTTCATGCTCTGCCTGCTAATGAAAAACCAAAGGCCTGGCGTGCGTGGCGTTTCCAGCACAGCAATGCGTTGTCTCAGCAGACACAGAGAGTCCACAGGTCTCCGCGGTCAGGGAGCCAGCACCTGTCTCCAGTCTGGCTGGCCAAGAGCCTCCACTTCTCAGCACACCCTCCACTGATCTGCGCCTGGCTGCATGTCAGCCCAAGGAAGTATAGTCCTGTGCACAAAAACTGGAAAAAGAAATTGGAGTTCTGTTTGAACGCCCGCAGTTTGGGGAGAAAGATAAACAATCCAATTAGAAATAAACTGAGAATGGGTAGGCGCAGTTTCTATTATCAGCTCTGCTACTGACTTGCCAAGACCTTGAGTAAATCATTGAACTCTGCAATTTCCCCATGTGTGAAAAAAACCCAAAACATTTCCAAGGCCCCTTGCAGCTCTGCGGTTCAGTTTACATGTCAAATTGAAAGTATCTGCCTAAAGGCATTAATATATTCTTCACAGTTTCCCAATAAACTACTTTACAATAAATAAACTGCCTAAGGCAATTTGAATAGGAGCCTCTCTCTCTCTCTCTCCCTCCCTCCCTCATTTAAGAGGAATAATATCCTGATTATATACTAATTATCCTACCTGTTGCTCGGACTTCTGACTCCGCACATCCTTCCCCACCAGCTCTTGTTGTCTCAGCTGAATTTAGTGGGGTGAACTTTCACTTGGGGACTGGATACAGGCGAGGGAAGCAGCTGCCACGGGCTTTCAGAGGACTCTTAGGAGAAGGCATTTGATTGGCACATCCTGCTGGGACTCTGTGGTTGTCTTATCTGCATGGAGCAGCTGGCTGGGGAAAGTCGCGTGTCGTGTGGATTGATCTTACATAGTCTGAAGTATGTTTATACCTGTCAGTGCATTTCATAACATCTCCCTTGCCTCTTCCTTCAATAGTGTGATGTAGGAGCCATGGTGTTCACTTGCCATTAGGACAGACAGATGGCATTTTAATTTTTTTCATATATAACAGTTACTAGCAGCGTTTTAAGGTACCCGTCATATAAACCAATACATTACGGTGGGTCAGTGGTAGTCATTCAGAGCTCACCATCACATCAATTTGCTGGAACTTTGTCTTTAAAATGAAACAACCTCGTAATTTTATCTCTGGCATTGCATGCTAATAAGACGCCTTCTATAAATCCCTCTGTGACATTGTGATTTATAATAAATATATATTTGGTCGTTGTCCCCTTTCTGGCACAGAACTCTTAAAATCCTTGAGTTCCTACCTGAAGAGAGCAACAAAGTTGTCTTTTGTTATTTTAATGAGGTGACTTTTGGGTCCCACCTGAGGATGGGGGGATGGTTGCCAGAGAAGCCAAACTAGGGCTTAGAAGGTTGGACCTTTCAGACCCACCCCACGAAGGGAAAAGGGCTGGAGGTTGAATACGTTCATTAATCATGCCTATGTAATGAAGCTCCCGTCAAGCCTCAAAAGGACAGCCCGCCACCCCTTTTTCCAGAGAGCCTCCGTGTTGGGGAGCAGAACACCCACACCTGCCGCCGTGCCAGGCCCCACGCTCCAGGAGGATGGACGCTCCTTTGTCCCTGATCCTGCCCTACGTATCTCTCCTTCTGGCTGTTGATTCCTATCTCTTAATATCCTTTGTAGTAAATTGGTAATCTAGTCAGTAAACAGGTTTTCTGTGAGGTGTTCTAGCAAATTCATCGAACCCAAGGAGGGAGTCGTGGGACCCTGTGGTGTGTAGCAGTTCAGTGAGAAGCACAGGTGACAACCTGGACTTGTGATTAGCACCTGAAGTGGGGGGTCACTCTTTGTGGGACAGAGCCCTTTACCTGTGGGACCTGCTGTGATCTCTGGGTCGACAGTGCCAGCGTGGAGTTGAATTGTGGACACCCTGCTGGCCTTGAGGGTTGCTTGTTGGTGTGAAAAACTTCCACACACACGTTGGAATTGGGTCCAGGAACCCTTTCACCCTCCCAGCATGTAAACTCAGTGTTTTAAAATGTCTTATCACATGTTTAGAAAGTACTTCAACTGTCTTCCTTTTTTCTTTGAAGCTAAATTGTCCTCTTGTAACCAGCGTTGTGGAGTTAAATCTCTGCTGGTTGGCTCTATGAGAGATGTTGTTGTGTTCCTTCACAAAAGGAAGCCATTTGTGATGCTACAGAAAGGTGAGTACCTTTCAGGTAATAGCTTAGTTACCTACAATGCCTAATAAGGACTTGCACGTTGAATAACTTCGGTAAAGCACAGCAGTTATGAGTTGGTTTCCACTTAAATTCTTTATGCAGGGAATAATAAAAAACTCAAACCACTGCAAAAGCTAGTACTGAGCGGTTATTATCATCACGACTTATTGAAAAAAAAAAGATAATTAAAGACACTGAGGAATGACATTGCAATTTTAAGAAACTGATATTGTGTGACAAAGATACAGATTCAACCTTAGCTTGCTGTAATAAATCTTAGTTTATTGGCTTTTTTTCATCCTCTAGCAATCACTCTTTAAATCCTATGGATATATTCAATTCAGTGTAGTCCTTCTGTTCAAAATATTATAGTATTTTTTTATTTCCCTGGAGACTTCCTCTTCAAACTGTGGATTATTTAGTAGTTTATTTTCAGCACCTATGGATTATTTAGAGCTGTGTTTCTAGCTTCCGAGTGTTTGGAGACTTTTCTGCTCTCTGTTATTGATTTCCAGTTTGATTTCACTGTGGCCAAAGAACGTTTTCTATATGATTTCAATTGTTTGAATCGACCGAGGTGTGTTTCCTGACCCAGGGTAGGGTCCGTCTCGGTGAATGGCCCTGGGCACTCGTAAAGAAGGTGCGCCCTGCTGTTGTTGGGAGCTCCGTAATGACGGATCAGCCCTTGTTGGTGAACGGGGTCCTTGAGTTCTCCTTCCTTGCTGATTTTCTATCTAGTTGTTTGCTCAACTGTTTAGAGAGAGGTGTGAAAGTCTCCAACTACAACTGTGGGTTTGTCTGTTTCTCCCTTCAGTTCCCTCTTCTTTGCTTTGCTGTCATATTTTGCAGGCCAATTGTCTGGCACACACCCATTCAGGGTTGCTATGACTACTTCTTGGTGGATCATTACGCATCGCCCTTTTCTGACCCTATAATTTTCTTTACTGTGCAGTCTGCCCTGATTTCAATGCAGCTCACTTCTGTTTTCTTTTCATTAACGTTTGCATGGTATATCTTTTTCCATCCTTTTATTTGCAACCTACCCATATTGTTATATTTGATGTGAGATTCTTATAAGCGACGGCAGAAATCTAAGCCCCCTACTCTCTGTGATCGTGGTGGTAGGGTGGAGCCTCGTTTTTTTTTTCCTGTGGTATTTCCTGAGGCAAAGAGGTTATTGTCTAAAATGTTTTGTCTTCCCAGGACACCCCTTTCCAGGCCTTTGGCCAGTGAGAGCAAGGGCTTCTGGGTGGCTAGTGGAATTCCGTGGCTTCAGGTTTGGGATCGCTGAGGCAGAAGCAAACCCAGGGGCTGCTTCCTGGAGCTTCAGCGGGTCTGCCACCGACTCGCCACTTTTTGGAGTCTTCTTATGTTTGCAATGTTCAGAGTTGTATCAGTGCTTAGCCGAAAGAAAAGGGGGAAAGCACTCCTCCTCCAGCTCTACTGAAGCAGAAGTCCTTTATATAGTTCCTTAAAAGAATACCTGCAAGGCACACCATTCCCATTAATTCGTTAGAAAGGTAAAATTTCCTAGTCATCAACAATTCAAAAAAATGGCGGAGCCCACCCTCCCATAGCCAGCAATGGCGGTGGAGTCATGGGACTCTTTAGAGCTTGGGGTTGCCTTGTTTCTAAGGAACAGCAAGTGTTTATAGGGATCAGGTCACAGCGGAAATGACTTGGGGACCTGTGACATGGAAAGTAATAAGCTTATATCATCCCTGTAAATAATCACTCTGATATTCTATGTGGGCATACTTGACTGATATAAAATTCAGAAGTGTGACTAGGAAATAATACCTTTTTGACCAAGATATTATTATTATTATTATTATTATTATTATTATTATTATTACTATTATTATTACTGTGACTATTTCCCACTTGTCTCTGAAGCTGATGTCAGTAACTTCAAATAGCAGCAAATAAAAGCATCTCTACAGAGGACCCATCCAATTTTCACAATCACTCTAAATCACACTGTGCTGTGCTATTTTTGCTGAGACAACAATTCACGTTTCATTATTTGAAGCAAAACTGCAACATTTGTTTAGCATAAAAGTTTTAGTTTACTTCTTTCACTGAAGAAAGTCGAATAAAATTTGGAACCTTTATGGTTGAAATGGGTACCTTTGATGTAATTTTATGCTGGAGGAATGCTGGTTTTATAAGCAGTAATGTAAAATGTCCCCTTTGTGCATTAATATTTAGTACCCGTTATCCAAAGGCATGTGGTTCTCGTTGGTTCCTGCTCTTTCTTCCTAGCACCTTATAAAGATATGTTAGCGGGCAGACTTGATCATTGAAGAGGCTTTCAAAGAAATGTTACTCTATTTACCTAACCAGAAAGACATGATAAGTAAAATCATAAAAAGTGTCATGTTTTAGAGTTGCAGAGATCTTATGGGATCCAAACCATCTGTCTAAGATAAGATAGAGGACTGATTTCTATTTTCATCTTCATTTCCTGAGATTAGTTCAGAAACTTAACAGGGAAAAAAACGGTTTATTAAATGAAGGCAAACTATTTAAGTGATTGTCATACAAATGTTGTGATTTCTGAGCCCCTCTATATGTGGCGCGAATACTAGTACAAACTATAAATAACTCAGACCTGGCAACCAGCTTCGTTTGAGTTAAGAGCTGAGTTCCTTTTTGCAGTGGGGAGGGTTTGACATGGGAACAAGGCAGACTTGACTTTGAATTTCCAGTCCTAGATATTTGATCCCAGTTCTCTCGCTTAACCTCCATCAGGTGTGGTGCCTCTCTTATAAAATGGGGGGAAAGAATTAAGGATTTTGCAGATCTGGGTGATGAGGAATAACCTTCATTGGGGAAAGAGATTCAAACCATTTTTTCCCCACATTGTCTCACTCAACATTCAGTGGAAACAAATGTAAAGGAAACAGCATTTCAGGAGAACAACTTTCTACCCAGCTCTCTAGACTCATTTTACTCGATTAAAGGGCAATGCCAGCTGTTACCCACAGCTGCTGCCAGACGTCCTCTGCCAAGTAAGGCAGCGGCTGAAGCTCACCTGAGAGCTGATCACCTGGGGCTCGCCGCCAGGGCGAAAGGCACGTTTTGCATTTCCAGGACCCTGACCCACCTCCTGTTTAATGGCGTGGAAATAGAGATTACACGTATCTGGGCAGGTAGAGCATCTCTTTTCCATGCTTTTAGTCAATGTCAAGGATAGCCAGAAGCTCCTGCAGCCTATGTGATTATTAGAATCGTTCTCCAATTTTATTTGAAGTTGTGTGTAAGTATTAGGAAAATGGTTCCCTAATGACGACATGATTTGAAATTGATTTTCTGAAAACACTGAGAGAGTAGAAAGTATCACTAAACATCTACAGAAAAAAACACTTAAAAAAAAGAATCATTGCCTGCTGTAGTTTCTGGATCCTTGAGAAAGCGTAAGAGAGACATCTACTGGACAGAAAGGGATAAACCTGGTTCTCAGACGAATTTTCCGTTTCAGGAAAATAACATAAGTTTAGTTCCACTGCCTGAGATTTTATATCATGTCCTTCAAAGATAGATGTGTTACTCAATTAGGAAGATTCATTTACGAAACTGTGTGAATGCCATATGACCAATTGTCAGGAGAAAGCTAAGTTTGATTCAGAAACTGAATGCAGATACCATTTAGGTAAATCTGGCAAGTGTCACTCGTCTAAATGACACTGAAGAAAAGCTAGCCAAGATGCACAGCTGACAACTGAGCAGTTTCCAGAAAGAACAAGATGGGACTTTAGGTCCTGGTTCCCCTGTAAGTGGAGTGTCTGTGAATAAATTAGTCTAAGTGATTGACAGTCACATGAAGCTGACTGTTTGCACCAATGCACAAGTCCTGCTCTATATAAATACACTTCAAATAATCCTTCATGTGGTTTAGCCGAGATGTATGCTTGAGGACACTATTGATCCTACAGATATATAGAATACGATGTTATGACAGTGCACTTGTGGAAGATGTGTTTTAGTAAGTTCTGACTGCATTTTAATTAGTTCCAGTTGCTGCCACAGAACACCATAACCTGGGGGCTTACACAACAGACATTCATTTACCGTAGATCTGGAGGCTGGGAAATCCAAGTTCAAGGTGTCAGCCAGTTCAGCTCCTGGTGAAGTCACCCTTCCTGGTTCTCAAACAGAGGTCTTGCTCACCCCATCCTCATATGGTGGAGAGGGAAAAAAATCTTGTGTCTCTTCCTTTCTTATAAGGGCGCTGATCCCATCATGATGGCCTTCCCCTCATGACCGCATCTAACCCTAGTTACCTCCCAAATGCTGTACCTCCAAACTCCATCATATTGGAGATTCGGGTTTCAACATATAAATTTGGGGGGACACAAACATTCCATCCATAGCATTCAGAAATCAGCCTCATCATTTGCTCTCAGTCAAGTCATGCTGACAAACCCGGTTTGTGTATATACTGAACTTCAATCGTTAGAACTAGAACAAAGGCTGTTGGACGAACATACCTGGGACTATGCTAAAAGATCCTATTATCTGGAGTTTAAAATGGAAATGATGTAAATACTGAGGTAGACATAACCTTGGGGTAATAAAGCAGGTGATTTATTTAATCTCATGGGCCTTACATAAAGCACTTTCATTAATTTTCAATTGAAATTTTTATTAAGATACTTGTAGAGTTACATACAATTATAAGAAGTAACACAGACAATCTCTTGTGTACTTTGCCTGGCTTCCAAAATGGTAACATTGAACAAAACTCTATATTTTTTCACAGTTAGGATATTAACACACATCATTGTTGTTCAGATTTCCCCAGTTACACTTGTACTCATTTACGTGTGTTTCAAGTTCTGCACAGTTTTATCATCTTTGTAGATTCATGTGTCCATCATTTACATTAATTTTGACATGCAATGAAACCACCGTACAGGACACATATACCTATCCGCCATTTTCAAACATTCATTAAACGTCAACTTGTCATTCACCTTGCCAAAGGAGCAACACTGCATGAGTCCACTTACATGAGATGTGTACAATAGCCACTCCCATAGAAGCAGAGCAGAATGGTGGTTGTCAGGGGCTGGGGAGGGACAATGGGGGTTGTTTATCAGTGGGTGTGAAGTTCCAGTTATGCAAAATGAGCTCTAGAGTTCTGCTGTACAACACTGTTGCTGTAGTTAACAAGACTTTTTGGTGTACTTAAAACTTATTTGTCAAGAGAGTAGATCTCATGTTAAGTGTTCTTACTAGAAAAAAAAGGGAAGGCACAAGAAAACTTTTGGAGGTGATGGATATGTTTATCACTTTGACTGTGATGATGATTTCACGGAGATATGCCCATGTTTCAACTCGTCAAATTACATACATTATATATATAATTTTTGTCATTTACACCTCAATAAAGCTGTTAACAAAAAAAATGATACTGATTAAGATTGTTTAAAAACAGGAAGGTGAAAAAAAGCTTTGGATTTTTGGAATATAATGGAGTCAGTGTAGAAGAGAATTAATTTAAGTGAAATTTATTTTTTTCCCTGAAATTTTACTGGAAAGCTTGATGTTAAGATGATATGAATGTTACATTAAAAACTTGCAGGATCTGAGATATTATCACTTGAAAGTCAACACATTATCTTGGGATAGATAAATAGATTAATAGGTGAATAGATGATAGATAGATAGATATATAAATAAATATAGATAGATAATAGATGAATAGGTGAATAGATGATCGATTGATAGGTAGATGATAGATGGTAGATGATATAGATAGACAGACAGACACAGATAGATATCAGAATAGGATCGATTCAATTGGGTGCCTGTGTGGGAGAAAAATGACTTTTGACCCCTACCTTGTCCCTTGCCTTTCTCCTATTTATTAATGACTTGAAAATTACATTGAGAGCTTATTCATCTATTTCTCATATAACTCAAAACTGAGCACGAGAGAAGATAGCACAACTGAATAAAAATGCCAAAAGTTAACAACTTTGAACAATAGAGGGAATTCTAAAATGTTACATTTAACAGTCACAAACACAGCATTCAGATTTCGGCGAAAGTATCAGTTGTGTGAGGAGAAGTAAGGAGGAGTGAGAACGCAAACAGTGCTGCGTGGCAAGTGCTACGTCGCCAGGAAGCTCTGCTCGGGGCCGCAGCGAGCTGTGGCTACACGGACGTCTAATGGAAGCTTAGACGAAACTAACAGAAGAACAGGATCAGAAAAGAGAATAATACAGCACCAATAAGCACCGTGTCCTTGTCCCGTGACTTCTGGGGCAGTACACCCCCTACTGTAAGGCAGATGGATAAGCTGCGGCCATTGAACAGGGCAGCCGGTGATCAGGATGGAGCTCAATTCTGTCACAGGGAAAGTATTTGAAATGAGAGTGGGTGTTTAACTTGAAGAGCTCCTGCATAGATAAGTGTTCTGCTTATTTTGTGTATGAATAGGAATAGAATCTATGAAATGTAGAGGGTGAATCATTCACGTTTTAAAGAAGTATTTTCTGAAAATGCCCAAAGGAAAGGTATTTTTTTTCCCCTTGGAAGATACCAATTTTTCAAGTAACGTTTATTAAATGTCTACTATCCCATACAATTTCCCACAAATTGCAGTATCCTCTTGTTTTTCTATAAGCCCACTGTAGGATGGTCTTTGGAACAGTTCTGCGACAGACTCTGAGCCATAGAGCATGAGTCAGGGATGAGAGCCCACGTGGATTGGGATTGGGAATTTGCTCTCTGCGGGTGCTTTTCTAAATGCTCAGTGTGTCTTTACTCAATTAACCTGCACAACAACCCTAACGTCAGTGTGTGTTCCTGCTTCATGCTGTTTCTCCTTTCTGTCTTTATCCACTTCAGAGAGAAAGGCCCACCTCTAGGAGTCCTTAATTTGATTCTTTGCATTGCCCATAGATGCAAATGCATCTGTGCCTTAAGTAAAGCAACATGTCACAGTATCGGCGTAGGTATTGAGAAGTGAGTGACTTTAATGACTACAGAACAAGTTATTTTACCAATCAAATGGGTTCTAGTTAGATATTGGAAAAAATACCAAAGGAGAAATGTTATAGAATACTTAAAAATAATAATAAGGTCAGGGCTCTCATACAATTGTAAAATGAATGCATATCAAAGATTTAAAAAAACAAATAGTTAAAACTGGCTTAAAAGATAATTCAGACACCAGACACACACACACACACACACACACACANATATATATATATATATATATATATATATATATATATATATATATATAAACAATCAGAAATGCTGAGATTAACTGCTAATTGATGCAAAACTTGTCAATATCCACAGGATATAAACTGTAATTTTCAGAATCATTTGTTTCATAGAGCAGAAATAAGTTATATTACATTTATATTATATTAAATTTATATAGCATTTATTTGTCACTTTGAATAAATCAGAACAAAGCTCCTTTATGAGTTCAAATGTAATTATTAATATTGTCTGTATATAACAAAGCATTTTACAGTCACAAAATTTCTCATGTATGCGCACATAGAAACATAAAGCCTGGATGGCTTTAGTTCTACAACATCAGCCATTCGTCAAAAGTAAACACAGAAGACCAACAATAAAAAAACATTACCAGTTCAAATCTCAAAGAGATTTCCTCTTTCTCAGTGGGCTCCAAATTCTTAAATGATTTGAGCTCAAAATAAAAAATAGACAAAAATACTAAGACACTGGATTCTCTGTTCTTCAAAGAGAATAGATTTCTATCATCCATCTATAGATATCTTCAAATGGTCACACCATATAACCAAATTTCCGGCCATTGTTGTTACCAAGAGGAAACAAACAAACCAGAAACAAACAAAACCCCACAAATTACATTTAAAACAAACAAACCAAAAAACCAAAAAGACCCTGCAGAAACAGATCAATCTACTGCTGCTTAGAAATCACCCTGGGGGACCTTGATATGCCTGGGCTTCAATTGCCCTTGAGGTGACCTTAAGGACCACACTACCCCTTCTCTATCTACCTGACTCTGACAGGTGAGTCTACTGGGCATCTCCACAACTATTAGAGGCTAACTTTTAAGAAAGGTAAAATTGTGACTCTCTTACAAACATAAACACATGCTGAAGATTTTATTTAACTCGTTAGTTAATGATAGGACCAGTGCAATGCCCAAGAACAGTGTGAAGACAGACACACATGAAAGCAATCGGGGATGCTGAAATGAAGATACTAATAGATACAAAACCACTCAAGAGCCACAGGGCATAAAATGTAATATTGGGAAGAGCTTTCCAGAGGGGTGGGAACTAATTGAATCTCCACCTCACAAAATGCCTTTGGATTATCTGTGAAAAAGAAGCATTAGCATTGCTTCGTTTTCCACAATTTAAAGGGTTATACAATAGCTCAGCTAGAATAATGAAAGGCTCAGAAGCCTAGATCTGATAACTCTCCTAAATCCTGCTTAGTTGAAAGAACACAAAATAATCTTTCTGCCCATTTTCAAGTCTTAATGTTTTTTCCTGACAGAACTTAATCAAGTTGTCATATGGTAGAATATTAAAAATAATTTTGCATCATATCACTCTGTGATATGTCGAATATATCTTGAAAGGCGTTCAAAGAAATAAATGACATTGTTAAAACGAAACTCCTTCCATGCCTGTCTTGCTGAACCAAGTTTTTAAACACATCTGTAATAAAATCAGTCCCAGCCTTACCTCATTCTAGCAAGAAATAATATTAACACAATCAAATATGAAAACTTTGAAAATAAAAAAGACCTCATTTATCTCATTTAGAGGCTCATTTCCAATGAAAGTTTGCTTTTTAGGGGTCTAATAATTAATGAAACATATAGCAATTTGGTGTTTTTTCAATATATTGTTGCTAATAATAATTGCAATAAGTTAATCTAAAATAAATTTTAACCCTAGTGGCTTTTGGGTATAGGGAATTTTTCAAATTAAATGCATATGCTGGATGTTGTGGCACAGACATACAAGAGGGCAGTCAGTAAAACGCGCGCCGGCGTTCTTTGGTGGAAGTGAGAGGGATCTATAGAATCAGGAGACACGGATCCGTGTAAAGCCCTTGGCTTCTAAAGAACTTCAAGTGTGTTTTAACTGGCTTGTGTGAGTATCAAATCCCCATAGTATTTAGAATTTATTGGATACATTTTAAAGGATCACATAACAGTTGTATTTTGCTTTGTCCACTATACTTTATTCCTGAATTATATCTTTTTTACAACAATGTGTATTGTGATGAAAACTTATATCTATAACGTATCTATTTAAAAATATATGACAGTGTCCATAGTTGAAAAAAAGTTAACAAGGGATAAAAGAACAAAGGAAAGGAAAGGAAACTGCTGTCACATGTATCAGCGGTTTGGTTGACGATGAATGGGGGCCCTGCCGTCTGTGAGTGGTGGCAGCAGTCCACAGGTCAAGTTCAGAGGAAGGTGTGTGCTTGATGAACTGATGCAGGCTCCTGGAAGGGGTGGGGCTCAGACATACTCAACAGCCCCGAAGGGCCTTTAAATCTCTGTTTACTATGGAACTCTGAGTGGGTCTGCATTTTCCGCACCCCTCAACCTCCCACCCCCCCACGCATCATCCTTATGATGCAGGGTGATTTGTGTGTGGCCGCGATTCGCGCAGCACCGAAGAATGGAGACACGGACCAGAGAGGCAAAGTTTGCAGAAAAGAGCAGTTAATTAAAGAGATACAGCTCTCTAAAAGAGAGGGCGCATCCGAAACTGGAGTACCCGCTAACTACTGGGAGGCCTCTGTTTATATGTTTCTCCTAGCCTGTCTGGGGAGAAAACTGGTGCCTGCTTGAACGGGTTAGATTTATTTCGTTGGCCGTTTCAGCCTGGAGGAGGCTTTTCAGGATAGTTTTAGATGCCTCAGGGTGTAATTGACATCCCTGGTCTGGTAAGAATACATTGTCTCAAGGCTGTGGCTTTTGGGGTCAGGGCTGAGGGCATAGGCCTTGGAGATGTGTTTATCTCCTGCTCATTCTACCCGGCAATTCCTAACCGCCTGTTACACTTAGAGTATGTTCTGTGAACACTTAGGTTTTTCTAGGTTTCTACAGGCTTAGAGTCTTCCCCTCAATACACAGTTCTCCACCCTCTTCACCCAGTATATTCTCCAAAATGCAACCAGAGTCATTTTTTCAGTGAAGACCGATGTCATTCCCTTCTTTCCCTTGCCAGTGCTCTTGGCATAAAGACCCCAGATCCCACCTGCCTATGTGGGCAACCAGCAGACTCCCACCAATCCATGTTCCTCTCTTGGCCTCACTCCCTTCCAGCCTACCCCACTCTTCAGTTCCTTGAAGAGTCAGTCACACCAGCTCTATCCTTAGGACCTGTGTTCACACTTCCCCCCTCCTCCTGTCCCCCTATTTTCTATTTGGCTTCTCATCAAAATTCACAAGAGCTATGACTGCTTCAGGTAATTCTTCCCTGATCAGCCAGATAAAAAAAAAAAGTGTTACCTTTTTTTTTTTAATCTTTATTCCACTAGTATATTTTAGAGTTTAGATAGTAGATTGTGAAATGAACTTTAAGTTCTATTGTCTAAAAAAGATGTTTATATATGCAAATAAACATATACATAATGGGCCACAGTGGCCCCATTGGGTGGTGTGTCCCTTTTCTATTATCCTTTCCGGAGTAATTCCAACTGCTTCGGTGCTATCAGGATTCCGCGTCGCCGAATCCTTCGGAGAGCCTCGCAGGGTGTGAGGTGTGTTCCTCAGGGCCGCCAAGCAGCTCTAGTGCTTGTCATGTAATCAATAAGCACTAGTGAGTCAGGGAGCACTCCCTTTAGTACATTTTACAATTAATTTTGGGCATAGCCTCAGATTCAGTTTTGAAGCCAATACCTAATCCATGGTGACATTTGACCACAAGGAGCTGTCTCTCCCTCCCTGCCAGCACCCTCCCTTCTCCCTTGTGAAAAGCAATCAGCATTTCAAAAGCAAGGACTTTCAAGGTGGAAACAGTTTGTGGGAGCCTAGTGGGGGCTTGTTTAATATCCTCACAGAACTGGGACATGGCTGTCCCCTTTCGTGGATGTCAGAGGAGCAAGTACTAAGCTGCAGTGTTGGACATCAGCCTGCCTGATTGAAGGAAACACAGCCAGTTGATGGGCGAAAGTGCACTGTCCCCTCTAGCGTCACTATTCAGTAAAATCTGTAAATCAAACAGTGGGTGTTGAATGTCAGCATGGGAGAGATACAATCAAGTGTGTGCATGTGTGTGCGCCTTGTGTGCATCTTGCTTTTGCACTTTTGTAGATGAGTTATGTGAGACTCCTGTAACGTAGTCTGGTAAGAAGTGTTCCCACATTTGTCAATTAAGCACCAATAAGCATTGCTAGTGATGACAGAGTAATCAAGGTGTATGAATGTCATCCCCTCTCGGGGATATCTCATCATGTACACTGCTCCCAGATTTTATGCAGGCTCTTCATAAAAGCCTAGGAGATAGAGATGGGATAAAGGAAATTGGTGGTGGAAGAAGGTAGAGGCAAAAGGGTGTTGCTAATTTGGTCATTTCTTTGTTTACTTGGCTTCGAGGGGCAGGTGAAACCAATACAGCAGGTGTTGGAAGACCTCAAAGAGAAAGAGAGAAAGAGAGAGGGAGAGATCTCAACAGGAACTGGAGACATTAACTAATAACGAAGGGTTTATTATACCAAGCACGTGCCGACCTAACTAGTCAGTGAGATGATACCATGAGTATATCTTCATATAAGTTTTTTTGTAAAACAAAAAACATAACAAAAACAAAAAGAAAAGAATCACATAGGATAGTACATTTAATAGAAAAAAGACAAGATTCTCCAAAGGTTTATGTATATGCTGTCTTTGGAAAGAGGAATCGAAACTATGTTTTAATCCCAACCAATATTTTTTCAGAGAGAGATTTTTAAAAAAGTTAGACTTGATAACCCTTGTAAAGCCCATTGTCTTCACTCCTGTAGGGGAATGAAAATTTAAAACTTTTATGTGTCAAACGACATTATCAAGAAGGAGAGAGACAACTTAAAAATGGGGAAAAAAAAACCTTTGGAAATCATGTATCTATCTGATAAAGGCCTAGTATCCAGTAATATAAAGAACTTTTGCAACTCAGCAACAAAAAGAAAATGTGGTATGGGAAAGGATTTGAAAAGACGTTTCTCTAAGGAAGATAAACACACAGTTAATAAGCATGGGGGAATGTGTTTCAGAAGAATCTGTAATTGTTCGCTGCGGCATTTTTATGATGGATATCCTAAAGCCTGTCAGATAATTCCAATACCTGTGTCCTCTTGTGCTGACATCTTTTGGTTTCGTTTCTCATTCAAACGGTGATTTCCCTGGTTCCTGGTAGGATGCATGACTTCCTTTGGGATTCCGAAGTTCTGGATATTGTATTCTGTGGGACTCTGGGTCCTATTTCATGCTCTTTTCCTGCAGTGCAGCACAGGTGTGTACTTAGGCCCAGCCTCCTTCGGGGCACCAGGGACACCACCCCAGCAAACGTGGGGCAACTCACACTGTCTCCAGGGTGGATGGATGAGGGGACAGTTCAGCTACTCTCTGGGCCCCACTGACACTCCCCTTTGAAAGTGGGGTGCTGGTGAGCACAGCCTCATTGCCTCTGAGTGGGGTGTAAGCTCAGCTTCCCATTAGACCTCCTGATTGCAGGGGAGAGCAAAACATCAGCTGGCCCTGCCATCTGAGCACTCCATTCTATCTCACGGGTGTGGGTTGTGTGAAGGCTCAGCCCCCACAGGGTCCCCCGACTCCTGAAGGGAATGGGTCCCTGGAGAGCTGACTGCCTTGTTCAGTCTCAGGGACGCTGTGGGGGAGGAGGTTGAGCTCACAGCTGGACCCTTTTCTGTCCATCTCCCTGGGCAATCAGGGCACCACCTGCCTCCACCAGGCAGGAGACGGAAGGTCAGCTCCCCACTCGGCCACCAGCACCGCGCAGTGAGACCTCTGGCTGCTGGCACGTGTTCCGGGGGTGGTTGTCCGTATGGAAGGTCTCCCAGCCAACACCACGGAAAAGGTCAGGGCAGCCGATGGGCCGGTCTGTTGGTGTTTGGCGGGAGTGGGGTGGCTACTGCTAAAAAGATTCTCTGTTCTTAGGTCACCCTTTTCCCGGCCCTTATCTATTTCTAGAATTTTCATCGGTCCCTGTTTGCCATTCTGTGTTTGCGCTTCTGCAGCACCTTGTCTGGGATATACGGAGGTGATAATGAAATACAGGAACTCAGCACCTGGGGGTTTCCCGCGTCTCGAGGCCCCTACATATTCCGCCCTCTCCTTTTCTCCTTTCAGAATCTTTTTTGTGTTTATTGGTTGTCTTCTCAACAGGACTTTTTAGCAGTGAGAGAGAGAGGAACTGGCAGGAATGTGACTGCTCCATCTTTGCCCAAATCGATCAATATGCTTTAAAAATAAAATTAGGCTCAATTTTTCTGTCCAGCTGTTGAAACTTCAGTGCACACTTTAACAAGCAAAATCCAGTGTCCCAAAGGGAATAAGTAATTTAATAAAACGATTTATGGAATAACAAAAGTTATTTTAAATGATTTGTAAACACCTTAAATTATATATTTACTTTGAAAGCTAAGATGAGATCTCTTCAGAGCTGACAAGACCCACATCTGTGCTTCCTTGTTTTCGTTCACTTACTGGAAATCCTGTCTTTGAGCAAAGTTTTTAACTGTATCTCCCTTTGGGGCTGAGTTGCTGTCAAACTGAGAAGTTCCAAGGATGTCTGCTAAGGGGATAAGAAAACAAACAAAGATGAAAACCTTTTGATGCAGGGAGGCGTCTGGTTTTCAGTGCACTCTCTCATCCCCTGGGAGAATTCCTAGTGACTTTGGAGGACATAAAAGGGATAGAAAAGTTATTGGGGGACCTCTAAAGTTTGTGGGGGGGAAATACTGCACCTGAGAGAGAAGCCATCTGGCTCGTTGAGGAGCTGGAGGCACAAATTCTGCTCACTGCCTGGCTTTGCCACCTGGAGGAAGACGTCACCTTGCTGAGGATGGATAAACTTAAGGAACAGGAGAGCCCACTGCTCAGAAACGGAAAGGCAGATTTGACCATCCATCCCTTTGGAGTGGATGGAGGCACATTATGAAAGTCAGAGGTATGAGAAACTCGCAGTTCCTTTGCAGCCTTGTGGGGCTGAATTGGGGCGGGCTTATCCTTGGTGCCACTTACCCTTCATGGAGCCAGTAGCAGGAGAACAAACGCGCAGACATGGACAGAGCCCGCTGCTGCCACCTGCCTCTGTGCTTCTGGTAAGTTTAGGGACTGATCTACTGGCTGCCTACGTCAGGAATATACGCGGGTCTGTGCAGTCCAGAGCCCCACCGGAAACTCCCCATTTCTGTGACTACGTGGCTGGATCTCCTATATGTTTGTGTAAAGTGTATGCTGATGTCCTCCATAGCCAATAGATATTTATTACATACTAAACATCTGCAACTCACTTTGTGGGTGAAAGAAGGAAAATTAAAGTGTGTTCTCTGTGGTCCCTGCTCTACAACTATTTTCAAATTTGGGGTGAGTGATGGGCAAGAGATGGGCAATGCCCCTGCACATGGCCACCTATTGGGTCAAAATGATAAAGCCAATGGGGCCACACGGACTCATGAAATTTTTAAACCACATGACTGTTGTAGGCAGATTTCCAGAAATACTCTTTCCCCAGTCTCATCTTGTTATTCAGTCAAGCATTAATCTAGGTCCTTCTGTGAAGGGACTTGGCAGATGAAATTCAGGTTACAGATCAGCGGACTGTAACATAGAGAAGTGACCGCTGAGGGTGAGCCCTCAAGATCAGAAAAGGAGGGAAGGAGAGGAGCCAGTGACCCAATGGGAGAGGAAAATAAGGCGGCGGGAAAGGTAGGCGGGAGAGGGACGTGGCAGCCGGGGTCCGGGCTCCGCATTGCTGGCTGCGTGGGAGTCTGAGCCGGGGCCCCAGGGGCAGGGCAGTCTGTGTGGGTGGAGAACGACCCCCAGCCAAGATCCGATTTAGAAACCACACGGAAGCCTTAAAGCCACCTGCACCTGAGTCCTGCCAACAACCTGAGTGAGAGTAAAAGCAGATTTATCCTCAGAGAGGGGTGGCACCTGCCCGTACCTGGATTGGGGCCTTTTGTGACTCTGAGCACACAAGCAGCTAGCCATCTGCACCCGGTTTTGATGGTATTGTTCTAATTCAGTCCTATTGTCACACAGAGACATTGCGACCACGCCTTGACACTCAGTTTTGAAACCCACAGGCACCTAAATGTGCAGTCTAGCTGCCTCCTTGTCTCCGCAGCAGTACGCACTGCGCACGCCTGGAGCACTGACATACTAGTTTCACACAGTCATCTCTCAGAAGCCTTCCTTCCCGTGTGTGTTGTGTGTGCTTCTGAGCCTCTCAGGTAACGGACATGACATTGTCCATTTTGTCAGTCACCACGCGCCACTGCAAACAGGAGAATGAGGCCACATGGGGCCTAGCTCAGCCCCAGGCCCTTCCTAATGTGACATGTGCAGCATGGGTATCCGTGCCCTTCCTCCCTGTCCGTGCTTACAGGGGGCTTATGGAATCTTCTGCTTGGCTGGGTAGAAACCCTCAAAGCAGGGCTGCTTGTCTCACCGTGTCAGTCTCTCCAGCTCCAAATCTGAGAGGGCCGCTGACATACTTCTGCTTTGGTCTCAAAGTTTGCTCAACATGATGACGATTTAACAGTCTTCAACCAAAAGCATCCGTCTGCCACAGGTATTGCAGATTCAGAAATTTTACGAGACAGTTATCATTTTTATTAAAGTTAGCATAAGTATAAATTATGTAGGAAAAGTCTAAATAGGTTGCAGTTGTGGAAACAAAAACACATTCTCGATGGTTTCTTCCAAATGATTTCCCAGTAACGGAAAACCCAGTGACTTCCTAAAACCCTTACGAAGGTGAGTGGTGGTAATACCGTCAAGACGCCACCAGAGGGGGCGAGTGAATGTCACATGGACTATTGTTCCTCAAGCAGAAAAGAGTGAGGAAACTTTCTGTAAAGAGGTTCTAAACCTGCTTTGATGCTGGATCTCATCCAGTGAAGTAAAACTCTAAAATTAGGTACTTATTTTTTAAAAATGTGATTAAAGACTTAACATGAAACTATTTTATGTGAAACCCTGCCCCTTCCCTCTGCCTCCAGAAGTAGTGGAGTGGGATCCTGGCTAAAAGTTAAAGGAAAAGCCGTGTGGACACTCGCGTATACAAACCTGTGCTCTCACCATCCATGTTCTATTCCCAGCCCCCTCCGGATGTTGACCAGGAATAACATAAAATGCAATATTAATTGCTAAATACATCTTGACATCCTGTGTTCAAATCAGATGAAAAATTCATGGTTAGCTTCTAGTTCATCAATGCATTAACGTTTAGTTATTAAAAAAAAATTCTGTTTGTAATTGACTTGCCTTTTTGAGCGTAAGCAATTGAGAAGCAAGCACTGAGAAGAGATGGCAAAACAGGCATACATCGATGCTCCTGTCTAAGCAGTCCTACGTTTACGACTGGGCAGGTGAGGGACTTCCAGGAATGGTCTGTGCAGGGGTGAGGAGTAGCCTGCTCCCTGATCCCGGCGACTTCCGTCCCTGTATGCATTCACGTACTAAGCGAGGTCTTGCGGATGTGAATTTATTGTATGCTTCTTGGAAGAGTGGAATTCAGCACTTATTTCAGAATTTGACTGGAGTTAATGGAGGTGTTTTCATAATAGGTCATCATCAAACTCAGATCGCTTCTTTTGTTTTATTTGCTTTCCTACTTCTTAGACATACTGATGTCAGCTCAGTGCTGCTCCTCGCTAGCTGAGGGTTCTCTAGATTATAGGTTTTAGAATTTCCGATTCCTGTCATTTATTCGTAGGCTTACCAAGAGTGGACTTTGGTTCTTCAAATTGCCATTTGTCATGATTGAGCTTATTATTTCAATTATATGATGACATCTAGCGTCATCTAAACAGATAAACTGTGACTGCAAACCTAAAGGTTTTTTTTCTGGAAAAATTATGTTGGATGGTTTTGAAACACTTGATAAGAATAAGTAGAAAAAAAAGCACTGTTTATGTATGAGTAGGAATTTTAAAAATTGAAGAAAACATGTAAAAATTCATTCAGACTCTGAAGTCAGGTGGTTTCACAATTGGTATATAGATTCCTGCTCTGCGTTTATAGAAAAGGATAGTAAAAATTGTTAAAGATGCTGCACAGCTATAATTTACTCAAGACAGACTACACTGGACTTCAGTGAGTGGGCTCAAAGCAAAGGGCAGGCTCTGGCCTGTATCAATGGACTGGCGCATGGCTATGCATGTGTGTTTCATGTTCAAATAAAATGCTTAACACCTATAACTAGCACAGTTTTAAGCTGCTTTTTTAGTGAATGATCAACTATTGGGCCCTATTGGACTGGAGGCATTAAAATGACAGTCAATTTTGCTTCTTTTAAATGCCCTGAGAGGTTAGTGCCAATAATCACAGCAGACAAATGAAGCCGGTCTAAAATGAGTCATGTATTGGATAGGAATGACTGAGAACATAGGTGCTGATGCACTTTTAAAAAACAACCTACCCACAATTCTATTGGAAACGGCAATAGAATTGCCTATCAGGTAAATCGTGCCAGGGCCACGATGTGAAAACCATGGGTCATCAGCTAACCCAAAAGCTACACTATCAGACAAGTAATTCTGATAATGAGTGTTCTCAAATAGGACAAAATATCAAAATAAACTTCAGACTGCTGATGCCTACAGAAGCCAGTAGAAACCCCTCTGTCGCCAGTTCTGCCTGTGCGTCACGCTGCTTGCTGGCCTGCCTGCCCTGCTTGGGCCAGTCCGAGCCCCCACTCCTGTTATTATTTAATTTGCTCAGCTCCCTAACCTTCTGTTTCCTTACTGCTAAATCACATAAGCCCTGGGTCGCCTTTACTTTATTTTACCTGTTTGGGGCAGTTTCATCATTACTTATGTCAACGAAAAATATCCAGCCTAAGAGAAAATTTATATGAGTTTATTTGAGCCAAACTGACAACAATTGCTGGGAAGCAAAATCTCAACGGGTTGAGATAATGCTCCAGAAAATGGCCCTTTTGCAATTTATTTTATACATTAGGATCAAAGGAGGAAAGTTACATGAAATCCATTGATGGTAGATTAACAGGGTGGGAGAAAGCAAAGCAGGGAAATCTCTGGGATTGGATAAAAAGTAAAATGGAGAGACACACACTTCTTCTACATTGGTGGGTACAGCATGATTCACAGCATTCTAGAGCACATAGAGATAGTATTTGGGGAACAAGATAACAATGAGAGATTTTGGAGATTCTGGTGTGGTTGGTTGTGCCCCCTGGGGGGTTGGGAAAAAGAGATTACTCTGATATTGTAAGGGTGTGTTATCTTAGATGCAAAAAGAGGACAGACAGGCTTAAGGTAAAGATTGACCTTTGTCAAGGAAGCTTCAGGCCAAGGATGTGACTTCCTGCCATGGCCCACCTTTGTTAGGAATTTTTATGTTCACACCATCCTCTGTGGTTATTTTCAGTCTCCCGAGCTTGTGAGGTTTAACATGTGGCCCCTTTTCCATCCACACTTACAAGTTTACACTGCATTTCTCCTAATCGTTATATGGTTTTCCATGACAAAAATATTTCTGGCTGTGTGAGTTCTTGTGATGTAAGTTTGGGACAAAGAATATTTGCAAAGGAACTCTTGTTCTCTCCCAGTACCTTAAACATGGGGGAGCAGGAAGTCTATATTTACTTAATTTACTGAGCTGATTAAAGCTTCAGGTTGAAAAAACAAATCACTTACTCTGGCAGTTAGGACCCACCCAATGCAGTGAATCAGGAAAATGGACGAAAATGGACGTATTAGCAGCCATGTGGTCATGGACCTGTGTGCCCCTCAGACTGACTGAAAGGGAGCACCGAGGGGTAAGGGGCAGGAACTGGAATTCATGCACTGATTGTAGATTTGTTTGTTGTGACTGTGGGTTGAAAGCATGGCAGTCCTTCCTCTCTGCTTCTTTTTCTTACTCTAATGAGGGAGATCTGAAGGCTAGATGGATTCTTCTGGGGTGTTACCAGAGAGAGAGAAAGAGAAGGTGAGGGATCGAGGGAAGCGTAAGCTCCCTTTCATGCATGGTGATCCTTTAGTAATAATAGGCATGCATATTGAACAGTCTGCCTGCCCTGACTCGGTATTTCCAGAAACTTAGTTTAGAACCTCTCTATTTCTGAACATACCAGGCAGTGTGGCATGGCATTTGGGGAGGGGACAGAGGATCCTGGTTCTCGGTGTCATTGCTAAGGTACAGTGACTAACATGGCGAAAGGCTCAGTGGATGCCATTCGTGTTGGAAATAATAAAAAAAATCTCACGACTGCCCTTGTATTATAACATACTATAAATGACTGACCAAAGTGCATATATTCAAGTAGGACTTAACTCAAATGCCAGAAGGTGAGGTTAAGCCATTTGGTTTAACTCAGTAATTTCAATATGATAATTTCATTTCACAAAGAAATGATGCAATGGACAGAGACTTCCTATCCATGTGCGTATCTCTAGTATCAATCTCTGATTGTGTAAAGATAACTTGGTATTTAGATAATATATGAGGTCTGACCATTAAGTTTGCAAACTTGTTGCAATGACGTTGCTAACCTTTTTTGACATCAGAGGGATGATTCATTATGAATTTGTACCAACTGGACAAACAGTTAACCAAGTTTACTATTTGGAAGTGCTGAAAAGGCTGCGTGAAAAAGTTAGATGACCTGAACTTTTTGCCAACAATTTGTGGCTCTCACAATGCACCAGCTCACACGGCACTGTGTGTGAGGGAGTTTTTAGCCAGTAAACAAATAACTGTATTGGAACACCCTCCCCACTCACCTGATCTGGCCCCCAGTGACTTCTTTCTTTACCCGAAGATAAAGGAAATATTGACAGAAAGACATTTGGATGACATTCAGGACATCAAGGGTAATATGATGACAGCTCTTGATGGCCATTCCGGAAAAAGAATTCCGAAGTTGCTTTGAAGGGTGGACTAGGTGCTGGCATCAGTACGTAGCTTCCCAAGGGGAGGACTTCAAGGGTGACCGTAATGATACTCAGCAATGAGGTGTGTAGCACGTTTTCTAGGATGTTTGTGAGCTTAATTGTCTGACCTTGTATACACCAATATTTTTATCCCTGGGAATGTTTTCTGGCTGCATATAGAATTGTCCAAAAATTCTAGGAAAAAACAACAACGAAGAAAAGTTTCTGTGACCAGATATATCCGACACGATAGGGTGTAGGACTAACATCCCATGATTTCTGGTTCCTGCTGACGCTTGTGCTCAGCGCTATCTGTGTCCCACTGTTTCCTGTCCATCCCACGGCAGGGGGGATCACACTTCCTTACTTTGGAATTCGCTCTGCATGCCTGCAGCATGGCACGAGAGTTTATGGATTTGCAAACATCAAGCCTGCATTGCCCTAGGGAACAATGGACTAAAAGTGAAAAAATATGCATGTGGCCATCGAAGCCAGTAGGGCTCTGACATTCACATAATATCTTGTAATTCAGAGCCCGCTGCAGGAGCACAGGAGAGCAATGAGGAGGAGACGTTAGCGTGCGGCTGATCTTCCTCTGTCTCTGCCTCATCTCTTAAGTGCATCCCAAAGAATCCTGATAAGCAATTATTCCAGGGACTGAGGCCCAAAAGTGGAAAACTTTAATTGTTTCTCCAAAGTGAGAAAGCCACTTGAACTTCAGAATCAGTTCCAAAGTAATGAGTCTTCCTCAGGGTGTCCCTTTAAAGTTTATCTAGTGTTATAAAAATAAAAAAATAAAAAAAGGAAAAAAAACACAGTCCTTGAACTCTCTCTCAGTGGGTCGTGTGAATTGAAGTTCAGAATCAAAAGAAAGTTGTTCTCTCCGAGTAGCTACAGTGATGTCCCTGGAAAGCAGAACTACAACTAGAAAAGCAGAATTATTTTCAAGCTATTTTCACAGTGAATTTATGCGTATGAGTGTGGGACTTGCATATGTGTCACATTGCTAAGAGACGAGGATGAAGTGGAGAGAGAGGTGGGCCAGGCTCAATTAAAAGTTTACATGTAGAATTAATTACCAGTGAAATAAGCTTTCATTTACTTGACTGAGGTTTCCAATGAATTTTAAAATAAATCAATATTATGCAGTGACATGATTAAATGCCTATGTGTTCACCAAAACCCATCCTCGTCTCCCAGAAACTCATAAATCGCCAATACCAATCACGGGCCAGGGTGTCATGGCAGATGTGAGACAGAACACAAACAGAAGTAACAGCTTAGGAAAATGCCTCTGTTGCAGTCAGAATAAAGCTCTTGGGCCCCAGAACAAAACACATTCCACAAATATGGCAAAGAAAGCCATTCAGGGGGAAATGAAGCTCTTTACGTTGGAGAACTCCTGAGCAAGGGGTCTGTTCTCCACCCATCGTTGACCCCGTTCCTCAGAGGGAGAGATGATAGAAATCCGAAATAGGCTGCGGGAACCTGGGCACGGAGTACGTCTGTTCTTCCTGGAGAATATCTGGGAGAAGGTGAAACCCAGTTTGGAAAGTGCCTGTGACTGATCTGGGCAGCTAGATCTGAAACAGCTTCTCAGCCCTCTGCTGTTTAGTGTGGCATGTAAGCCATGGGATGCTTTCCGCATGACCTGGTCTGGTGTGCAGAAGATGGGGAGAGAGACATGATGGCTTAGCAGCTGCTGAGATCAGTGAGTGAGAACCAGATGGTATTGAAGGAGGTCTCCATGGAAGTCCCTGTACACAGAGACTGGCAATGAGGAATAGTCACCTTCTGGAAAGTCACACCCAAGGTTCTAAGGAGCAAAACCCCTTAGAACACGTGGAATGGAGCACATCCCCAAAGGTTCAAGATTCAATTTCTGATGAGCTAGCGAATATGAGTTTATTTAAAGTAAAACTACAATTATTAACAGATACATCAAAAGCTATGCCTTTTCTAGAAGCCTGAGCTAGATACCCCAGAGCCCAGTCTTTGTAGTATGTGAGGCTGTGAGTGGGGTGGGGCGGACTGAACGGAGGGAGAGAAAGCGTGGAAGGCTGGTAGTAAAAGCAGATGGAAATGGGTTGAGATCCAGTGAAGGATGGAGAGGAAGCACAGAGAAACAGGAGGACATGGGAACTACACATTCTAGCAGCCAAGGCCAGAGCTAGTTTGTAGGTCAAGTGCTGCAGAGGACAGTGTTACAAAGGAAAGATAGCATTCATTGTTGGTGAGCAGACAGTTAAGAAGATCATAAAGAATGGTTTGGGTAGAGGGTCAGAGGCATAAGGCAGGTTGTCAAGGTGTGTAAGGAGCTGAGGACCTAAAGAATGGTGATGGCCGTTGACTGCTTCTCAGAAGTTTGATGTGTAGGATTAGGTGAAGTCTGAGCCAATGGCTTGTGGCTAGACAGTGGATTTTGTGAGCTCTGGTGGAGGGTTGGCATGGGGGAGGGGGCATAGATATATGCACAACTCAGCAAGATGAGCGTGCGAAGCACAGATTGACTCTTTTCCCCGGGGTGAATATCCACATTGTTTCCCCAAATAGAAACTGTGCTTTCCCATCAGTGCTGCTGTGAGAGATGTCCTGGTTCTGGGAAAATGCCCCTTGAAATGGCATTTTTAAAAGTAGATATCTATAAAATGTTATGATAGCTTCTTGAATTAATGTCACATTTTGAACTTTTATAGCCAGTGTTCGTAGTTCCACAATCTTCCCCATGTCAGGATATTTTACTTTAATGAATTCTGCATTGCAGGGAATGGAGTGATAAATGTCAGTTTCTTAGCTGTATTACATGGGATTCCCCGCATATCTTGACTGCATTGCAGATGATTGCTGGAGTCATTAACTAGGGCTTATCATGAGAGTCCCGCGTCCTTTGAGTGGCAGCTGAGGGTTTTACAAATAACACATCAACTCAGGTGCCTTTTTCTCAATCTTTTTCTTGACAGCTCTGCCTGATCTGACAGTTCTCTTCCTTGGACACACGCTCCTCCCAGGAATGTCACTTCCTCCCTCCTGACTCCATCTCTTTCCCGAATCTGAAAAGCGCCTTGTTTTTTTCAAGTGGCCCCTCCCTCTTGCTGACCCCGTTTCGGATTTATGCCGCCTGTCACTCTCTTTTCTCTCTAGATATTTTCATGCAGTATCTTATCCCATCTGATATCCATCATATTTATATGACTTGCTCTTATGTTTTATCAGCACATTCATGGTTTTGTGTTTTTTCTTGTTTTGGTACAGCTTTCTAAATTTTATTGCAGTGTGTCATTGCTTCAGCATGTATATGTGGAAAATTCAAATGTATCATCTTTTCCAATAAAAAAGCACAAGGATGAAGTATAACATATTTGCTCACATTAAAAAGTGTAATGTATTTGAACACATGACAAATTAGAAAAATAGTTTTATTAAAAATGATCAATGTAAGATTTATTTTAAAGAAATTCTTATGAATGTATTTTTACCAAAGCCCCAGTTAAAAAAAAATGAACATGAACTTACAGTTTATGAAATAATAATGTAAATGGCACCAAACAAAGAAAAATGGTAAATATTTGTTCTCATTGGTAATATAAATGCACAATTTAAACAGTATGAAAAATATTTACTCCCACCAAATAAAGGTGAATTAAAATAATTACAAAGGAACATTGTTCTTTAATGTAAAATACAAAATTAGTGTAACATTTTCTAAAGAAAATCTATATCATGAGATCTAAACATGTTTATAATTGTTGACTCGATATTTCTACTTCTAGGTTTCTACTCTGAAGAATTAAATCAGATATTTGTACCAAGACTTACATACAATGATTCCTACTTGAATAATAATGCCATCATGTGATCCATTCCTTCAAACGCAACATTTACCAAAGTCCCATTATAAATGCTAAGTGGCGAGGGCTTGCTCCTGCACAATTTCATCGTCCATTTCATGCTCACATACCCCAATGCTATCATATCTTTGCCTCGGTCCCATTAATTCCACATGAGACACAAACTTGAACTGTCTGGGCAAGTGTGTGTGTGTGGTAAGTCTATCAAATGTGCTACATTCTGTGTGTCCATAGGCTAATGTGGGCGGGTCCTCTATTTCCTTTCTAGCCCACCATGGAACTGACCTTGGTCAAAGATGCTACAAGATCTTCACAGACATAACTCAATGTGTCTAGATCCTGTAGAATTAATGGAATGACAGTGGAGAGAATATACAAGTGTCTGATTCTTCCAGATAATTTTGTTTGTGTGCCATAATTTTGAAATATCAGGTCCCTTGTATGGAATCAGTAAGAGTCTGTTCAGTCATGTTTGTCCACGTGGGTCCTTCTCATTCTGTGTGATTAACGTGTCGCCTGAGTAGCATCCTATCACTAGGTACAGTCTGTTGCATACTTCCTCCAGTAGATGCTATGCTGCACTTTTGTCCTATTCCTTTAAAGACACCCTTTGTAACACACACACACACACACACACACACACACACACACACACACACACCCCACACAGGCAATATAAGCTAGACTGGAGAAGTACTAGTTGAGCTCCAAGTAGCATTTTTGCAATTAAAATCAGTTTACCTTAAGAAAACAATGCCAATAAACTTTACTACATGACAAGGTAAGGCCATGATGTGTTCCTTAAAACTTTCATTCCTTAAAACTTGTCCAATATCAATGTCTGCAAATAATGAGCTGAGCTTGAAACCGAACCTTCGCGATAAAATGTGGTCTCTTGAAAACTCCGAGCAGTCTGGCTGAAATCATGGTATGTTTCAAGTGGCCTGACAATGAGCTGTGGAAGCAGAGGACACAGAGGGGCCTTGATCTTGGCGGGAAACTTCAGTCGTATATCGCATGCTGGGGAAATGCGCCTCTCTCTCAAAACCCTCAACATCCCATGGAGTTTCAGCCGCAGACTCACAGCAGTGCTTGTGGCTGGATGGCCAGCGCCATCTTCCCCGGAGAGCACCGGTGCCCCTGTTGACAGCCCTGGTTGCGGCTTGGACAGGAGACGTGTCCAGGGTTTCCTGTGGTGGCATGGGAGACTGTGTGGCATGTGTCATCTGAAGACAGCACTGCCAGAACAACATATTTCAGAGCTACTGTACCCAGTCAAGCCTAAAATAGAGCTGCGGGGAACAGCGCATGAGCTATGGGTGACTTGGAATTTGGTGATCAGCCTCAATGTGCTAAGAATGTCCAACAAGTCACCCTTAGAAGCTCTGTAACTGGGATAGCAGCTCCATAACTGGGTAATCCTCAGTGAGATTAGACATAGAGATGAAGTAAATTGAACTTACTTGGGAACTCTTTTTCCATATCTGCTGGGGAATAGTTTTACTTTCTGAGAGTGCTGGGATAGGATGGGGGTAGGGTGAGTGATGAAACTAGGCTAGAAATGTTTACGTAAGTAAACATTTTTATCCTAGAAAAAGCCAGTTCCTGGAGAGTGTGTGGAATGAGCAGAAAGGAGATGTAATAAAAAAAAATAAGACTAAATGTACTCCAAAGCACTTACATGTGTTTTCTTAAGAATAAGAAATATTCCTTGAGAACTGACGGAAAGCCATGGACCTAGCAGATCAATGTATTTCTGAGGTCATGGTCATTCCTTTTGCTTAGCTGTGTTATACAGATTAAGCTGGTAGAACTATCGGAGCCCATCTCAGTCTAAACTTGAGTCTTCCCCAAGCCCTCCAAGGGCGGCGGTCACCGAGACTGGCCTTCGGTGTCGCCGCCTCCATGGTCCACTCCTCCCTTCGCAGGCAGCTCCCTCTTTTCCTCCGAGGCTCATTCTCTGCCGAACCCCGACTGCCACCTTCAGTGCATTTCATGGTTTCCATCTCTCTTTACCCCTTTGATTGTTGGCTTCCTTCCCAGCACAAACCATGATTCAGAATTGTCTGAAGTCTGGCTTTGATTTCTGTTTGATGCCTTTCTGCCCCATTTCTCTCAGGAATGAAAGTTCTCCTTTCTGATCTCCTCCTGTCAACCACCGGGGAGCTGTAGTGACTGGGTGGTAGACACTTAATAAGTGTATAGGTTGGCGTCACCGAACGGACTCTATTTATCAGGCAACAATTTCCCTCCAAGGAAACTAACACATAGCTGGGCTCTCACAGAGCCACAGTGATTGCGTTGACGAGAAAATCTTCTCGTCATGGTAGCTGTTCATTCCAATGTGACACATGGCACACGGCTGTTGCATTTTATTCACAGCAGCTGCTGGGGTGTCGGGGCTGCGACTTAGCTCCGGAAGCATAGTCAGGGTCTCAGAATGTTTCACTTGTTGTCATCAAACAAACTGCTCCACCATCCGATTGTTTGCAAACTTATTCTTCAAACCCGGCCACCAATAACCGGACCATATATACACAAAAGATCACTGAGGACCGTGCTGTGTTTGTTCCCAGGCACGGTCGCAGGACTTTGAGATGGATACAAGTATTTTCACCGATTGCAAAATGACTCTGGTCTTCCAGAAAATAGAAACATGTATGGAACATATAATATTTGGCAATTGTCAGAATCACTAAGTTTCAAAAATCATGGGAAAAGGAGCACATTTTTGGCCCCTTCTCACCCCCCAGTTCTGCCACTTTAGTTGCGTTTTCATTACAACTGGTTCATTGCAGCTTCGTTTTCTTTAAGCACTGATTATGATCATGCTTTGTTCACTTAAGTGGGATCAAGATTTCAGATACTTTTTTCATGTGTATAGCCCTGTGCATGACTGAAACTAGAACTGTAAATGTGACCAATTCAAGGCCAGGTTTGTTGTCATGGTAAGAAGGATGAGAGGTATACACTTTCAAGGGAATCTTTCCTGGCAGGATTTTGCAAATGTAACTTTCCTCCTTCTAACAACCACATCAAGTAGAAATAATTTTCATTTTACAATATGAACAACCAAGGCTCATGGCTCTGTTTTGCATTGGAGCTTCTTTTCAACTTTTTTCTTAAGTGTATACAGCTTCTCAAATGAAATATGAATTCAGGGCTGTGCGTTTCCTCCTGCTTCTCCAAGGAATGAGAAGATAGGCCACGCAGAGAGCTCGCATTTCCCACCGGGAAAGGGAGGCCCCTGGGGTGAGGGTGCCATGCAGATGTCTCCATATTGTGGATGCTGAAAGGATAGCGAGGCCCAGTCATGACAGGGCCCAGGACAGATGGAGACACAAGCCCCTGTGGAACATGTAAAACAGGCGCCCATGTAGGCCACTGTGCCTGTAGAAGACAGTCACCTATCTAGCGCTTATTTATTAATTTTGTTTGTCATTTTATTGGCCACATTACCTTACTGTGTTGTGACTTGCTAAATAATCAGCTCTGCTGTGTTGTATAATCTATACTGAGTCAGGGAAAAAAAGCTTATGTAAAAGTAACAGAATCCAAGATATTTTTTTCAAGACCTACATACCTAGTGTTTGAATACTTTGAGTAATATGTTCTTTAGATAATGTTCTATCTTGCAACAGAAAGAGTAAACCTTAGTTTAGAAAATGTAAATTATAAATATTAATAGAGTAAATATCACTGGATATTTCTGATATGAGGCATTTATTTGGAAACTTCTAAAATGGAGAAAAGGGTGATTTTTTTTTTAACAGTGGGCATCAAACTTTAAAAATAAATAAGCTGTTTGATTTAAGATAAATCTATTTATCTTTCTCTTTACTGTGACTTTAAAATAATTTGCAAGTATAAGGATATTGTCATCCTTTATAAAGACATTTAAGCTTCTTGTTGCTTTCTTTTACTTTTCCATGGATACACATGAAGATAAAGGCAAATGACCACTGATTTTTTTTTTCCATAGGACAGGATTGAGTATGGTTTGAGATGTTCTTTGCTTTAAATGATAACCTAGTGTATTCATTTTGATTAGGGCCTTTACATCCAAACAAATTGGACTTTTGAAAGATAAATATCTGAGCCTCTTGAGTTTTGAATAATTTTTTCTTACCCTCTCTAAACTTACTTGTTTGTTGATTTTAAAATAATTAATGTCGATGACTTTCCCCAAAAGGTCTGCCACATATTCTTTTATAGAATATCATTACAAAATCAGTTGACCTGCAGAAATAAGACAAAAAAAATAGTAGAAGGAAAATCATAATGCACTAAAATATGGATTCTCAAGTTCACTTTGAAAGGTATAAAACAGGACTGCTCTCTCACTGAACTGCTTCCTCATAGCACTCGCCCTGACATACATCCATTTGCTTATTAGCTGTACCCTCCATCCTCTCCCTGCCAGAGTACAAGAAAATAAAATCAAGGCATTGTTAAGGATGTTCCCTACATTCTGTATCCAGCAACTCGAACAATTAGAACATTTTAGATGCTCAGTAAATTGTTGTATAAATATTTGCCAGTCAGAGTTTGAGGCCCTGTTTTTGAGTTGCCAAGAGTGAAGAAACCAGATAAGGGTACTGATGCTGATGGTACTTTGAGAGTGGGACTAATGCTATTTGAGTTCAGGATACTTTTATTATCTTAACAATTTTCCAAGTGGAAACGCTGTTCAGGAAAATATGGTGAATAAAAAGGAATTCTGCAGCTAACTAAAAGACAACCTATGTGCTCAAAAAAGCATGAATATTAACAAATATGAGCCATAGCAGAAATAGAGAAAAAAGAAACAAAAATATCTTTGATTAATATGATCAGGAAGGGATTGGCTCATCTGAAAAGAAGCCACCACATGGTCAGTTTTGCCTATTCTACTCAGGGGATTTCTTAAATCTTTGACAGCAAATATCCTAGGTTAAGAGAAGTAACAAAGAACATGGGATACTCTTGGCTGTTTCCCGGGTCACTCTCTATATCCTAGAATGAGAACAAAAATGTATATGAATAAGCTGTGAATTTTTATTTGAGAATAACTAAAGGCATTTACTTTGTAAAGTATCTTACGGCCACAGGAGGCCACTGTGACTGCAATTATGAATCCTTTCTACACAGCCCACCTTGCAAAATAGCATAGATTATTTTTTAATATACTGCTACGTTACTCCTCCTCTGTGCTCCTAAAACACTTGTTTATACAACTTTCATAACATTTCTCATGTTGTGCTATTAAATATCTATCTACAAATATATCATACCCCTTGTATTATAAATCCCTCATGCCTTATTTATTCCTGTATTCTCAGCAGGATATACTTTACATGGTGCTCAGCCAAGATGAAATGGAATGAAGGAATGAATGAAGGAAGGAATGAATGAGTGAATGAAGGTATGCTTCTTTTTCTAGGTTCTTTGGCTGGTTTAATAATGAAATTATTTCTCCCCTTCTAGGTTCTTTGGCTGATTTAATAATGAAATTGACCTAAGACAGATTAACAGGAGAAAAACAAATTTAATTTTGTATGTAGAGCAGCCCCATGAAAATATGAGACTCAAAGGCAGTAGGCAATTGAAGGCAGTAGGCAATTGAGGCTTATATGTCAACCTGATCTAAGGAGAAGGGGGTAGAGGTCTGGGTCTTCAAGGGGAGGAAGGCAACTCACAGGACGATGAGAAGAGCAAATATTTGGTGAACAAATGTTTGCCCTGCCATGCAGTTAAGACTTTCTGATGTAGAAAGTTATCTCTGATAATAGCTCCTCCTGGCACAGGCCTCTATCTAAATTATTTTAGCCAGTAAAGGGAGAAAAAAGTTTTTCCTGAGTCTGCTGGGTGTTGATTGTCTCCCATTTGCCAAAGTGGCACATTTTGGGTCACGTATTCTGTTCCCCTTCAACTGGTAAAAAACAGGTTTTAAAAATTAACTTCAATTAGATTATAATTTTAATAATTACTGATATCAAATTTAATTTATCTGCATGCACTCTATAGCACATATATCAATTGATTCTTTCACACAATAGGCAAAGAATAAACGATATTGCATTGAATTAAATTATATCATTAGCCATAATAGCAGGTTGATAAAGTAGGTTGAAAAGGCAGTGAGTGCTCTTAATCTTCTGTGACATATTTGTATGCATTGGTAGGATCCCATCATAATTTGCTTCTCACAAAATCACTGCATACAACGCATCCTGCAAACCCTTATGCATTCAGGAATGATGAACTTGAAAATCCTTATATATTCAGAAATGATGAGCTCAATGTATTAGTCAAATTGTTAGTCTTAAAATCACAACAATATACATTCTGCCTATGTCTAAAGCCTTATTATGCATACAATACAAATAGTCCTTTCTTTTGCTGTATTTCAGATTATTAAATTGTTTAATGTTTGTTTTTTAATTTTCTAATATTTTTAATTTGTTTACTTTAAAGGAGAACTTGTAGAATACCACAATAAAAGAAAATATTCTGAAAAGAAACTTTGTTCAGATATATTGTTCATATGGTGCTCTCTAGTCTCTGTTCTTACAGATCTGTGTTTAGACACACAGGCGGCCATGATAGCCTATTAGGCAGCCATGATTCTTTCATCTATTAATTGAATAGTAGTTTCTAAATTTGGACTGGATCAAGATGAGAGAATGATAGGAAAGAAGGAAATAGCTTAAACTGGAGATAAGTCTAACTTTAATTCAGAAAGAAGTCCTTTAGTACAAAGTTATCAATCAGATGATGACATTATTCCCTTAAAATCATACGGAAATATGTGTAAGCTGCTGATTCAAACTGCATCTCTAGTACATAGTGCAATGCTTAAATTCCTTTGGAAGTTTGGACTCTGTTTCCTGAATGAATTTCAGACAAAGCTTTGTAGCTGTACTGTTGGTGAGGTATTTTGAGGAGACTTGGTATAGGATTTCCAGGAGAGGCAGGCTTTATGGGGGATGAATTTTGACAAATGGTAATCTGGAGATTCAAATTCCATGACTTCTAACCCCAGATTTGCATAAATAAACAAGTTGGGATATGTCACTGGGATTTTCCATTTCCAAACTTCTTCAGTAACAGTGATGTGGGTGGACGGAGAGTCGTACATCCCATGGCCTGACATGTTTTCCAATACTGCATAATTCCAGAAAGTGCTTTCCAGCTTTCAAGTAGGTGTTGAAATGAGTAATTATAGTACTTCAGATTAAGAAAAGTAAGAAGAGTTTTCAAAATATACACTAGGCTTTTCTATTGAATTACTATGGAATGCCTATGTAATCTGGTTTCAATGTTGTAATTTATAAACCCAAAAAGGCTGAATCAGGCACATATAATTTGATCCAACATGCAGGATCAAAACAAAGTGATAATTTGCATTCATGTTGTCTTTTTCCTTTTTCTCCAAATCTCAGTTGCCATAAATAACACCTGAGTTGATCTATTCCCATAAGAAGGCAGGTATAGATCAGAGTAGAACTTTCCAGTTGCTTAGGAACAGAAATGCCCACTTAAGAAAAACATTGAGCAGTCTCTTCACTAAAGGAGTTTGCAAAGCATCTAATCTCCTTGTTAGTATGTTTGTGTCATGGAGGGCCTCGACAGGAAAGCTTATTTTACCAATTTCTGTATAGGGAGGAACAGTGTCCTATTATTAGATAGGTAACAATTTTTCTTAGTTCCGATAAAGATTTTAGTTTGAAGGCAGAAACAGTTTCATAACTGCTATTACTCTTTTGTGCCTGAGAATTCAATGAGTATTTGCACACAGCATGCTTACATGCCTTTATTAATTTTAGACTATGAATGGGCTCATTATTCTGTGTTTGAGGAAAGTAGAGGAATTTTCAGGTGCTGCTTCAGGTTCACAGGAAGGAGGAAAACAGCAAAAGAATTCAAGAGACATTTGAAACAGGTTGCCAGGGAAAATGGCAGCTTTGTGTGGGGAGCGGGACGTGGCTATCCAAGGAGCAGTCTCACACATGTGTGTGTCTTTCCACCGTGTCAGGCTTTATTAGAATAAAGCCATGGATCTGGTCCTATTGACTCAGTTTACCATGGGCATCAACTGAGGCTCCGGCCAGAGGACCATCTCCAATAGTCCAGGTGGAGAGGTTTCATACTAGAGGGTCATACAGGTTTGCAAGCAATAGGGTTAGGCAAGGTCAACAGAGGATGAGAAAGAAAGGTAAACAAGAATCCAGTGTCCAGTGAGAGTCCCTGTGGTGCTGGGGTGTGTTGTGTTGGGTGTCAGGTGGGGCTGGTGAGACGGTCAGGAGACCAGGCTTCAAGCGCTGCAGCTGGGACGAGTGCAGGTGCGGCTGTCAGCTTGTCGACTGAGGCCTGAGCAAGGAGCCATCAGAGAGCTGTGATCTTATGCTCAAAACTGGGGTGTGGTGCCCCCATGTGCGGCACCAACAAAGCCATCCAGATGGTCACACTCTACCCTGCATCTGGAGTTATCTAGTTGGGGCATTCACTGGGTCCACCTTTCACGGGGTGCTCTGGCATGACCGTCACTTTGCGACTGATGGCTATCAGAATTATTAGCGTCCGTTCTGTGTTCATAATGAATGCTCTGCACACTTTGAAAGGATATTAGTCAAGAGTGAAGTGACTTCATGTTAGACCTGGCAACAGGCTGAGTGTCCTTGCGTCAGTCCATTGGACAGCTTGGTCTTGAGTTTCTTATCTTAATACCAAATCTCTCTCTCTCTCTCTCTCTCTCTCTCTCTCTCTCTCTCTCTCTCTCTGTCTTACAGCAACAGGAGTTCACCAATTCTGTCACCTCTTCCTTCTACAATCGTTCATTGAGAATTTACTGTAATCAGGCAGTGTGGAAGGGGGGATTCGGGTGTTAAAACAATCCTTGACTTCAGGAAGTTCACAGGGTAGTGGAGGAGATAATTGCAAAGTAGATAATGTTTTACTCGGTTTGTCTGGCTCTGAATCCATTCTCTGACCCACTTAAACTTTTCTCCCTCTTTACATTCCTACTGCTGCTGTCTGGACGCACATGATAATTCATCCTGTGCTATAGAAAGTGGTGAGCATGCTACTATGCAGTCCTCGAAGGGATTAACAAATTTATCAGGTTGAAATCTTAGTGTAGGAACCTATGGTAATGGAATTCATGCATTTTCAGTTTGGGATTAGTCAGACCCTTCCAGTATATCTAAAATTGCATCACGTAAGATTTTGTTTTCCCTTTTCAGGCCACAGCAACTGGGCTGTTAATTTTACAGCTACCAGCTTGATACCTTTCCGTTAAGAGACAGGCAGGTTGCTTCAAAGAGAATTCACGTATCTCTAGAATCCAATATCAAAAATTGTGTTATCAGAACTATTTGGAGATATTTGGAGTTGTTTAATTCTAAATATGAAGGATGATGAAAGATCTGGCCAACAATTTTTTTTCACGTCTTCTGTTCAGTTCTTTCTATATTGTGATCTAAACAGCACTTTACATAATTCTGAAGAAAAAAATGAGTCAAGTTAGTAGAGAAATATTGACACCTGCTAGGCTTTGAGCCTCAACGCTGAATTTGCAAACATTAGAATAATTTTGTTTCAATTTTAAAGAATTAGAACCTAACCAAATCAGCAGCAATCACAGATTCACAATTAAAGTTAAATGCCTTTTTGTCTCCCTGAGGATCTCTGCAAAGTTTCTAGAAAACAGATCTTTTTCTTCCACCCTCCAGTCACCAGACCATTGCTTGTTCACTTCCTTTGCTCACTTCCTTTGGTTTTTACTACTCCAATTTCTTTACCTTTTCTTTACCCTAGTGGAGAGCGTCAGCAAGACTCTAATATTGTCTAAATTTTAGTTATTTAGTTTCTGGCACATACTTTTAAGTTTTTGATGGTGTGTGTGCGCGCGCGCGCGCGCGCGTGTGTGTGTGTGTGTGTGTGTGTGTGTGTATGTGTGTATAATGTTGTCTCTGATTTTATAAAGCAAACCAAAGCGGACTAATTATCTTATACTTCAAATCTTCAAATTGTACTAATTTGCTTGTATAGTTACGCCACTTAAGTGCTCATTGATTTGTTGTTAATTAATAACAAGGAATTGATTTTGTTATACTAAAATGGATAGCCAATGGATTGTCTTCAAAATTTAGACTCTGTAAGTTATACTTATATAGACAGCAGGTGGTTGAATGGTCCTCACTACCCTGCTTGCTACTGGAATGACCTAGTTTAGAAGGAAAATGGGGTCATTTTCTTGGTCTAAGAGGCGCATTAATGAGGTCAAGTTCATGGATACAATTCCACTTCAATTAGTCTTACCCCATTCTATTGCCAGGGGCTGGGTTTCTAAATATAGATATCCATCTGACAAATATGTCCATGCACCGGCCAAAGAGGAAATAATGAGAATGTCTGGATGGGTCCATAAAACTTACCACAAGTTAAGAAAAACAATTATAGGGAGTGACTGGGAAATGGTTGAACATGGAAAAACCGACTGATGGCTAGTGCCAAGAGCATATCTGAGGAGGATATCATGTGTCTCGGGAGATCAAGGGCCTGCTCACAAATATAGAAGACTCCAGGGGACAAAGTAACACGCTGCCCAGGTCCCTATCAATGAAGGGACATTTTTTCTAGATGCTATGAATGCTGTTGACACAGATCTTTGGCTCTCACTCCCTTCAGTGATTGCTGCAGCTGCAGAGAGAACCCCACCCACCCTGACCTCACCCTTCCATGGGGCAGCCCAGATGCAAAAGCTGATTATTACTAGGGATGGAGAAAAGAGGGCATGACTGTCTCAGTTCAAGTCTGGACATTTCCGAAGGGCCATTCTAGCGCCTGAGCTCCCTGGGGGGTCATTGGGGCTATCCTTGGTCCTGGATGACAGCCCGGTTTCTCACTCTGTCCAATTCTGCTCCTTCTCCTCCCTCCCACACATACGGTTCCCCAAGGTATTCTTCAGTAAACATTCTACATCCTAACCCCCCAGTGCAGAGCCCTCCCCATGGGTGCCTGGCTGTGGCAAAGACCTTCTCATTTTCTGTCTAATGTTGAGACTGGCTCACAGGTCCCAATGTAAAGTGAAAATGCTGGGCACCTTCTTTACAAAGCATTAAGGATTTCAAGATGTAACGCTGAGTACTAAATCAAGTGTGGAGTCTCCGAAACGGTGACACAGGTTCCTCACCCTTGGGGCCAGAAATGACTGTTTCTATCAGTAATTCAGAGACTAGAAAAATCATACTTCTGATACACATAATACAAAGATAATAAAGAGTACAATGTCATAGTTTTAGATTCAGCGAATAGATTCCTGTTAATAGAAAACTGACCATAGGTATTTTATAAAATATACTGACAAGAAACATAATTTCATTAATTTCTGTGAAAAATAGACCAGCAGTAGCTAAAGTGATAAAGGTGTGGCACAGAACAATTTTTCTTTTTTTAATTTTTAACTTTGATCACTTGTATCACAAAAGACAGTGGAATCTCTTACATTCTTAGAAAGGCTCTGATCCTGTGCAAACCAACGTGACAGTGGTTGCTAATATGCGCGACATATTGTCCCGTGTGTTTTTCCTGTATTAACACATGAGTTGTTATCCCACCTCCCACCTTACCCCAGAAATTAGGCATTGTTTTCCAATTTTACAGATGCAATAACTGAGGCAGAGAAATGTACACCAAAGTCAGAAATAGTAGAGATAGACTTTGAACAATAAAAATCCAGCACTATACAACAACACTGCACCATACAAAGAAGAAAATCACTCACAATATTTAACTTGAACAAAAACAAAAGAAGAGCATCCACACCAGAACTGTTTAGAGACAACTGTCTTAGATTTTCCTTCCAAAGGTTTATCCAGTTTCTAGTGGAAAGGGGCTGGCGATGAACAGCCAACACTTATTGCATGCTTTAGTATGTTTGGAGTGTATGAATACTCACGAACACTCACTCACAACCCCACAGATGCTGAAAGCCTGTTTGAAAAATAAGACCAACACAAACTCTGTATGCTGTACTCCACGGGCAGACTCACCTCTTATCAATTCACTCACTTGTTATTGATATAGAGCCTCCCCTTGACCTCATGGCCCCACTGACTGTTATAGGTAGCTGAGACTTAATAGACACCAACTACCATCCAAATCAAGATGCTATTGTCTGAAGTGAGTGAGATAATTGGAAAGCACAGCTCCCCATGTGGCATAGTATTTGAGCAAAGCAGAGTCCTGTCAGAGCCTGCCAAGCCACATCTTCCTATAGAAATGACAATAAACTTCACATGACCACCACAAATACTACCAATATTATGAATTTGTATTAATATAGCTCTTTTCCTGACTCATTTGTTTTAAAATCTCCTAAAATAACATCTATTCTATAGTTTGTGCTCTATAATACATTTGCTTAAGAAAAAAAATTAGTATTCAGAATATATTTATTTATCCGTTCTGCTATTGCTTGGCATTTGAGCAGATTTCAGTTTGGGTCCATTCGTGTTGTAATCAGTATTCTTATACACAGTTTTTAGATGACTATGGGTATATATTTTTGAATATTCTATATTGTTACACAATTTACATAGAATACTCTACAACAGCGAGACTAAGTCAACTCCCACCACATGCAACAAGATGGATGAATCGCACAAAAATAATGTCCGGTGGAAAAAATCCGGCCCAAGAGTACGTGCTGAATGAGTCCTTTCATACACAGTTTAAGTACAGACATAACAAACCTGTGATGTTAGAAGTCAAGGTATTGGAGTGAAATGAAAAGCCCTTGGGTTCAGGTTGGGCCTCACCAAGCTGGAGGCCTGAGGAAGAAATCAGATGAAATCCATGGTTCTGTCCCAGGACCTTCTGAGAACTAACTGCTGGTCATCCGAGCGGAAATTCCCCCGCACAATGATTTGTCTGCTTACTGGCTCCACCTGGGTCATGAGCCTGACTGCCTTTTTACACATCGAGGATTGAGGACTAATTTTCCCACAAGTTATGGCTAAGGACAAATTTTTTTGAAATTACCAAAATAATACCCAACTTACTTGACTCATATCTAAAATTTTACCATGACTGATATGATAGCTTGTTGTGTTATCTACGTTTTACTTAAAAGTTAAAGTTATAGTGCAAGGATTGATCAGGTTCAACACTTCAGCAAGAAAAGTTTACAGGTAGTATGACGCACTTTCCTTTAAATCACATCAGGATGCAATCAGTCTCCCATTTTCGGTGATTCTTGGGTTGTTTTCTGTGTTCAAGTGGTGGCACGTTGATCCCTTTCCTGTAAGGCCCCGAGTCATTTAATTGTGAGGATGGACTTGGCATGACTCAATTTTTATTGTGCTGCAAAATGGACGTTTCCTAATTCATTATTCTTTTCACATGTAATAGGAAGAATTCTTCCATAAAGAAACTTTTAAAATAAACTATATCTATTTGAATATCATAAAATACAGTTTCTACAGAAAGGGCTTGATTATTTTCTTCTTCAATCAAATTTTCAAAGAAAGATGTGATGATATACTTACTATTCTCAATAATGCCCCAAATGGTATTTCTACTGCTCTCCCTTTCTGTCTTATCTGAGTGTCCATATGGCTTTGTAAGTGTCAAATCCATTTTAATAAATTGCATTTATTCCTCTTTTGCTATTTAAGTCTTACAATTTCGGCCAATGGGTGCATCAACATGTCAGCTCTTTGTCTTTGACACTGTTGTTTGATCTTGTGTGGTTGCTTTACTTTCTGTGACCAGCAGATGTCGCTAGGGTAATCCTGAGTGTTCCCTAAGGCACACCTGGCGTCAGCCATTTCTCTGAGCTCTGGTTCGCTGCAGTGGGGAATGCTACTTAGGAACCACTTCGTTAGATGTGGGGGTGCTCAATACCCTTTCACTGGCACCATGTCTAGGCCTTTACAGAGGACAGAGTTAAGATGAGCATATTTATGGAAATTCACAGAAATCATGAGTTTATACAAACATTTCCAGTTCAAGTTTAGCACTATAGGAATTTTAAATTAACATCTCTGAATTTTATATCAATATATTTTCTCCTACACACAAAAAAAATAGATCATTAACAATCTTAAGATCATTACTGAAATAATTTAAAACTATTACTATTTTTAATTAGATTAAAGGATGAAGTCTATGTTTAAAATTGAATTTAAGATTATCTTTATAGTTCTGTCTTTGCAGATGGGCCATCTCAGATACAGAGCCTTGGTGTTTCCACAATATTTAAAATTATTCTTTTCTAAATGTGTTTATTTCACCAGCTTCAAAGTCTTATTTTCCATTTTCAGTGATTGCTTTTCTTTCTTTTTTTTTTAATTTATTTTTTCAATATGTAAAAAATCATATTTGTTGCTTCTATGTAATATAATAGTCCTGAGTAGAGGACCAAGCCTGGTGGTTTGCTCAGAACATCCTGAATTATGTCTATTTGTTTTGGATGAAAACATACATGGTCACCCTTATAAACAACCTGAGTTTGCCTCTGAATCATGGGTGAGGATTGAACTAGGTCCATGCAAAAACCAGGCAATTTGGAATAGGGGCGACATATGGAACAGTTGTGAGATTATTTCATATATATATGAAATAATATATATATGTATATATGAAATAATGCATATATATGTGTCTGTGTGTATATGTATATATATATATATATAAATACAACTAAATTGGAGCAAGACTAAATTTACTCATATATCAAATAATTAGGATAACCTACTAATTAAAAATTTTTATAGTTCCCAACAACTGTTGGAAAATGGCATAAACAAAGAAATGTTTAGGGTCAGTAATCTAGTGGTCCTGTTTAGTATGGGTGCAAAGGGGCAAATGAAGTTTTTTGGCTTTCTTCAATCATAATCCAAGTGTCAGCTGATGGAGGCTTAGGTGCATGCCTGGAATAGCTCTCTGATTCAGGAACAAGGGAAGTCCTGATTTAGAGAGAGGGAGAAAAAGGTGACTGTTGACCCCCGCAGAGCCTCTCTCCCAGCCTGAGTTACTCTTAGAGTTAATTGGACAGGCTTGTGACTAAGTGTTAAATACACAAAGTAGGTATGACACAGCTGGGGGTTCTTTCTCAGATTCTATATCTGCTTGTCATTCTCTTTGACATTCAAACTTCCGGATGTTATTTTCAGATGTTCTCTTTAGATCAGGTAGAAAATATGCCTCCAAAATCATCACTGTATCTGTAATAATAGGTGGTGAAACCTGTATGATAATCAGTTAGATTTGGTGGAGAGAGGTTTGTCAAAGCACTTTCTCTTTCTTGTGATAATTCTCAAGCCAGAAAGCAAATTTTGTTGTTTTTTCAACCTTTCCTAAAACTTGTATTTTTTTCTAAAGTTGCTTCCAATTACTGTTTGTCCCTATAATGGTTTGATAGCAGCCTCTTTTGGTATTTGATGATTTTTTATTAAAGTTTTTTTCCCAAATGTTTTTTTTTTCCTCATTCCAGAATAACCAGAGATTTTATTTTAGGACAAAATTACTCCCTGTTTCCTTAACCTTGCATACAGAGTGGCACGTCTCTGCTACTATTAATATGGATAGAGTCTCATCTCCATATATCGATGTTTTAACCACAGCACCTTCTATTCCACAGAGGAAACCAGGGGGTGCATCACTGCGAACTGTCTGTCACACACACCAGCCTTTTGCGTCAGCCCAGCTGAGCTCGTCGCTGCACAGCTCACAACTTTTTATAGCCATAAACATCCCTAGTACATCTTTATAGTACAGCTTCTCAATGTGCAAGAATGACCAGGTTTATGAACAGATGCAAATAGATATATACTTTCTGCAGCACATAAAAAATGAGAGACAACACGTGTATGTACTTAAAATTATACTTAGTAATTGATGTTCTAATATTCTATTCTACTTAGAAATGGTATCTAATAAATAGCCACTGGTTAACTTAGTATCAGTCTAAGGTGGGGTGATTTCTTAATCCTGGAACACAGAACTCAGGTGAAGTTCAACATTCCAGGTACAATCACATTAGAAACAGAGAAAACTGAACATTTAATTCTTCTAGAGGTATTCTGGAAGGTTTTCCACTGTTCAGAATCTCCAGGAGCTCTTTGAGCTGAAAAATAGGTCATGGGTGGAGGAACAGATTCAGAAACATGGAAGATTTATTCTCCTAGAAAAACTGGACCTGATGTTTCAGATGACAAGTTGATAGAATTATCAGACCCTGAGAGTGGGCCTCAAGACTCCTTCTTACTCTCTGGAATTATTAGTCAGATTGTAACATTTGTTACATTGCAGAAATTGACTTGACATCCTGAAATAAGTAAATTTGCTCTACTGGTCGCTTTTCATAGATAATCATCATAAACAAAGCAAGACAAAAGAAAATCACTTAACATATGCATTGGGTATATTAACTTGTATTTCAATGCCTAATAAAACAAAAAAATAAATAATTCATTATATACCTTCTAATATACATTTTTAAAGACTTTTATTCATTCCCTTGACTTGTTGACTGACAAACAGAAAGCCTATCTGTTTTACACGTGCAGTCAAAATAGTCAGACTCAGTCCAATATATATGCATTATGCTTCGAGAAAGAAATATCCTTGTAATGCATAGCTGGGTTAATTTGAACAGAATCACTGTTAATATAAAGTTGTTTAAAACTCAGAGTAGATCTACTTTTCTGAAACAACTTATGTTAGCTTGGTGAATGTATATTTTCACTACCAAGAAAAATTAGCCAACTCTACAAAAAGAATGAATTTAATAACATATATTTAGCTATGTAATAATTTGTCAAAGTCTCAAAAGCACTTTATATTTAACTTCATATTAAATCAGTGATGTGTATTTTGAGTTGACAACCTAGAATTTTACATAGGCTACATTTTAACGCCAGTAGTTAGATTACTGTGGATATGGTATATGAATGCTGTACAGTTTAAAATAAATCTTTGGCTCTTTCAAATGAGACATGCAATTCTCAAACCACCAAACCCAGCGATACAAGTTTTTTTTTTTCACTTTCCACATAATTTGTTCCCTAATGTGGTCTTAAGGAGTACCAGGAAAAAAAAAAATCAAACCTCAGAATTAATAATATTACCTAGAGAACTCTAACAATCCATCCTCATGTTTACATACTTGTGTCAAATTAATGGTTAGATGATATATTTGAATAGAGGCCACAAAATTAGTTAAATGTATTATTTATTTTCACTTTGAGATTTAATTTATTTTAATTGATGTGTTATTTATGATAAAACCCATAAATAGCTTTTAAGCTAAATGCATCTTTTCATTGCTTCATAGAGTTGTCTCTGGTGTCCGAAGGTGACAGGTGTCACTTTCTAAGGCAGCTCCATCATACCTGAATCAGGTGAATATTCCTGGTGGCACTCAGGTGTGTTGCAAGCTAACAGTTGTAACCAGGGCAATAAAAATTATGTGACAGGAAATACATGATCCTGGAGGCCATTTGGAAATCTCTATGACAGAGAGTAACAGAAGTAAAAAAGATCTCAGGAAGGAATTTCAAAGCACACGGCGGGGCTAGAGGATACATTATCTTAGAGGATATTTTGAATATAAAGGGCATGTCCCACAGGACACTGAAAAGGAAGACAATAAGGCAACAGAGTGTAAAACTAAATCTGAAACTTCACATCTGGAGTCAACAAGCTTGGGATCTGTGCGGCTTTCCAAGTAATGGATGGGCAGTAGCTTGAGGAAAACATGTAAATAAATGTGTCCCCTGGGCCCACTGCAGGGATATTGTTCAAATTGGTGATTTTGTGCCTCCTGAACCAGCTAAAGATCCGTGGAGAGAATTTTCTTCCTCTGCCCTTTTGGCTCCTGATGTGCTGTCCCCCTCACAGCCAGCCTCCTCGGGCCCACCATGGTTCAGTACGCATAGGGTGGCTTCTACAAAGGTCTGCGTCACGAGGGCGTGTCACACAAAGGTGGAAATGAGGATAACCTTTCAACTAAAACATATAGAGCAAAGTCACAACTGAAAATATTCTGTGGAATACGAGGTATGCCACAGGGAGGAGGACAGGCACGGATGGGACTGAGCAAGTGGCACCCTTCCGTGCACACGCGTTTCTGTGATGTGATGGGGGGGCGGGTGCCTCAGCCTGAGAGGGAGGAAGAAAGAAGCTTTGTGAAGGCGCTCACGGCAGGCTGGTTGTGCCCCCAGCTCCCCGTTATATGCTGCCCCCCTCATCCCCAGCCCTTCAGCACTGGACTGCATTTAGAAACAAGTCATTGTAGATGCAATTATTGGGTTGTTGGAAAAGTCATGATGCATTTTTTGCAATGAAAAATATAGAAAAAAATGTGTCATGACTTTTCCGACAACCCAATAGTTAGGCTAAGGTCACACAGCAGTAGGGTGGGCCCTACTCCAACATGACTGTCCTGATAAAAGGAGAAATTGGGACCCAGAGACACACACACAGAAGGATGCCATATAAATGTGAGGGCAGGAGCCAAGGGACCTGAGACCACCAGCAGACCCCCAGAAGCTGGGAGAGGGACCTGAGACAGAGTCTCCTCTGAAGGAACCAACCCACTGACACCTTGATTTTGGACCCATAGCCTCCAGAATGACCAGAAAATTAATTTCTGTTATTTAAGCCACCTTGTCCGTGACAGCCCCAGCAAACTCATACAGAGCTTGATAATTATTCTGGGAGGGACAAGATACAAACGCACATGCCTGAGACACAAAACAAGAATACAAGCTCCATCCTACAGGGTTTGGAAGTTCTGGGTGGGGGAAGGCGGGTGTTGCAGACCAGAAAATTCTCCACAGAAAAGGGTGCCGTGTAAACTAAACCTTAAAATAATTCACAATACTTGGAGCAGGTGAGGCAAGAAGGTGTGTACGGAGGACAGGAGGCGTTTTAACTCCAGGAAGAAGACATCAAGCAAAGAAAAATGTTGAAAATGTGCCTCCTAACCAAGGGAGGTAAAGTCCCAAAGGAAACCTGGGACCTTTCTGCAAAGGCCTTTGAATGTCAGGCTGAGGAGTTCACATTTAATTTGGGGACAGTGGACCTTTAATGTCCTTTGAATTTACACAGCAAGTGCGCACGTGTGCGCATGCACACACACACACACACACACACACACACACACACACGCACGCAAGCAAGCCTACATTTACCAGCACACATATACACACAGAGGTATACATAAGATATTTGATCATTTAAGTCAGATTTACTGCCACCAGATGTGTTCCTTGCAATTATTAGGTAGGCCCGCCGTGGGGGATCACTTTGCTATATACATCAAATTTATATATTGTTTTAGAGGAGCAATATTCTGAAGCCTGTATGTACCAAGTGTTGTTCTGGGTGCAGGGGTTCCAGCCGTGGGTAAAACAAGCAGGGTCTCTTGTCTCATGGAACTTACATCCCAGTGGAGACAAATCCACAAAAATAGATACATGGCTATTTGAGGTAATACCAGGTAGGGTATGGTATGAAAAGAAAAATCTAGGTGAAAGAAAGATGATAATGGGGACATATATTTTTTAGGTAAGCCCATCAGGAAGGTGTCTAAGGGAAGGTATTTGAGCAAAGACCTACCAAAAGGAAGGGGCAGAGACACTGGTGTTTTTGAGCCATTGTCATCCTAGGAACAGCACACACACGGATCCCTAGGTGGCCATGGGCTTGGTGTTGGAGGAACACGAGTGGCCATTGTGGGAGAAAGATGGGAACGAGAAAGTTTGCCGAGGCACAGACCACACACAGAGGTTCTGCTTAGAAAAGCCATAGGCAGAGTCCCGAACATTCGACAGAAAGAACAATCAGAGTGAGGCTGGGGAAGGTGGGCACGGTGGGGACAGCGGCGTGTTTCCTAGTTCAGCCCAACCAGGCATTGGGTGGGCCTTCGATGAAACTCGGCTGAGGGGTGTCATCACACTGTGGGCTTTTAAAGGGCCTGTAGGTCCCTAGAGAAGTGTCACTGAGCAGAGGTGGCAGGCCAGGCACACGAGACACCCTCCCCTTCGTAGATAACAGCTGTGAGCAAGGTAAACCGTTCCCATGACTTAATGACACAGGGAAGATGGTAGGCAGCTTTGCACATCAGCTCGTGACACGAGTCGCCAGGTAACGGGAAGACATTCGAGAAGTCGGCACACCTCACATTCATTCTGAAAAGGGGTAAGTGAAGCCCGCATGTCCCATCCCGTTTACAGGGTGGAACGGAGGGACAGGTGTGCACCTGGGTTTGGTAAACTGGAACCTCTCATATGCAATTGACCCACCAATGTTAAAGAGTCGCTGCTCTTTCACAGCTTGTCTGAGTTGTACGCGCAGACTCTGTACGCTGGCTTCCTGCATCAGTTCACTTGGGCAAAGGACCCCAGGCTGGGCTTAAACCACAGAAAAGTGTCGTCTCACAGTTCTGGAGGCTGGGAGTCTGAGGTCAAGGTGTCAGTAGGGTTGTTCCTTCTCAGGCCTCTGTCCCTGGCTTATAGATGGCCGCCTTCTCCCTGTGTCCTCGCATGGCCTTCCCTCTGTGTGTGTGTCCTATCCTCTTCTTATAAGGACAGCAGTCATGTTAGATGAGGGCCCACCATATGCCCCCCCTTTACCTAATTACCTCTTTAACACATTATCTTCAAGTACAGTCACATTCTGGGATACTAGGGGTTAGGACATCAGCACACAAATTTGGGGGGATACAATTCAGCCCATAACATTCCTGTTTATGAAAATGCGTCAATGTTGAGATCATGATGAAAAGGTCAGTCGGCTTCCATCTCAGCCTGTGCTGAAGCACAGAACCTTCTCTGCATCCTTTCTGTTCTTCCTGGCAGCCCCACACCTGTACCCCGGTCACCTGTGAACCAAACCTCCTCACAGTCCTCCGCACTGCACGGGGCTCCTTGCACAGTAGCGTGGGGGACAAGGACCATGTCAGAATCCCTTTCAGGGTCAGTTTGCTGCTCCCTGACAGAACATAATGAAGAGTTTGGAGAATTGTGAGCTCCACCTACTCGGGACTTGTAAGAGGGGGTCCCTGCAAGTCTCCCAGGAGCCCGCCCCTGGTGAGCATGAGCGCCAGGGGAGAAGGGGCAGTGGGCAGACGAGGGTTTCAGCTGGAAGGAGGGACCCAGGGGTGCGGGTGGGAGACATGCAGCCCCCAAAGGGAGAGCAGAGAGAGAGAGAGGAAAATATAAAAGGAGGATAGGAACGGCTTGTTCTTTTGTTCTCCCTGCAATCAGCTGCTCCTCGGGAGAGAAGAAATCAGAGATTAAAATGGAGATTTACTGTATACAGTGTTTCAAAAGCTATGAAAGAGAAGAAAGGATTCTCATGAAAGACTTCTCTTTCTAGGAGTTGTATACAAGGAATAAAGCAGCTGCCTGATGAAAAGTATTGTGGGAACTGTTATTACAGATTCACCAAGAAGAATTCTAAGATATTTGTACAGTCATAGAAGCCCCAGAGAGAAGAAAAATAACAGGTATTTAGATGGCTCATTTTGGTGAAAATACATGCAGTCAGGTAAGAGGTTGCAAGTCTGCTCACAGGGTCTGAGAATATACCTGCACGTATGACTGTGCTAAATTCAATTCTCTGGAAATCAAACAGCTGCCAGAGAGGTATCGATTAGTCTACTGCCTGACATGGCTGGGGAAAAAACAAAAACAAAAACAAAAAAACCTGCGTTTAATGCTCCCCATAAAAGCCACAGCATGACTAGGGAGCGGGAGGCTGACAAGGACAGCAGCAGATAAAGATGGAATTCAACACCTGAATTTGAAAGGGGCTCGCCACCCACTAAAACTTTTACATTTAGAATCAAGAAAGAGATCCTACTTAGCTTCCATAAGTGTTGTTTTGGCTAACCTTGCGTCTTGGTGACACTTACGCTCAATGTTATAGAATGAAGAGTAATTAGGGTGGCATGTCAGAAAGGACGCTGTGAAGTCTGGGTTTGCGGGGTGGTCCAGGAGCAGGGCAGCCTGTGGACTCTGCCAGTCCTGCAGCGGCCTGAAGAAACAGGAAGTGGCCACCACTGATCCTGCTCCAGGAAGGGAACACCTGCTCTTCCTTCTACTCAGAAAAGATGCTCGTTATCTGCTGAATGAAAAACGAAACCAGGTGTGTTTCCACCAGGGGTAGAGATGTGCCCGTGGCCGCTGATCCAGGAACTCTGCACGGGCTCCATCAGTTTGCCGGAGCTGTCATAACGAAGTGACGTGGACCGGACGGCCTAACCAATAGGAGCGGTCTCCCTGTCTGAGGCCAGAACTCCAAAATCTCGGTGCTCTCAGGGTTGGTTCTTCCTGAGGGCGGTGAGGGAGAAATCTGTTCCCTATAAATAAGTCTTGCTCCTTATTTGTAGATGATCAGGCCCCACGGTGCTGTCCCTGGGTCTATTTTGCCCTTTTTTATAAGGACACCAGTCCTATTGGATGAGGACCCAGTATTGGATTAATGACCTAATTAACATGGTTTCCTCTGTAAAGACTATCTCCATAAGATCACATTCTGAGGTCCTAGAGGTGAGGATTTCAATATATGACTTTAGAGCAGGAGAACAGATTCACCCACATCAGGGAGACGCAATGTGTGCATTAAAGAACCAAGTCCATTTCCTCATCTGTGGAACCTTCCGATTTCTGCATCACTACTGCTCACTCCCTGTGCAACAGCTGTTGCAAAACAATCTACCAGCCAGACATGTTGAGGCCTCGGCACCCTGCCCAGTGGCCTGTTTCTCAAGCATCTGAGTTTCTTCTATGCTTAGATAGTAAGTCACATGTGCCCACTACAAAAAGTAGTTGTATGCTTTGATTCCTCTGAGAGGATTTAGATTCCCAGCTCAGATATGAGCGCAAGGACCTAAGTAAGATAAGGGAGCATATCCTTGTGCTCAGAATCTTCACTCTCAATATGTTCTGCAGGCGTCCCAGCCACACCCTGATCTATCTGTGTCTTAGGACACACACAGGTGTATTTACAGATGACTACTCCATCCCTCAAAAACAAATAGAACAGAGCAATGTATAAGAAAATTACATCTTACTATAAATTGATATTGTAGTCATCTGTAATTAACCCACTCTGCAGTAATGAATAAGAAAATACATAGATTTGAGAACAGTGGGTTTTGAGGACTATTGTATTGAAATGGTATTATAATTATAAAAAGCTAGTGGCCACATAAAAGGATTCAGATTAGACAGGATGAGGGCTTGAAAAAAATGCAAGAGAAAAAAGGTAGAAGAAAAGAAAAAGGCAGAACATACCCTTTTCTGTCTAAATGTATCCTAAGAACATATGAAGCTTTCACCTCTGGAAAGAATCTTAAGGGCTAAGTGGGAAGGTGACAGGCAGCGTCATTCCAGGAGGACTGGTTGGTTAAGTCCATGCAATCACCTGCATCAGTGCTGGGTGATAGGATGCTTTAAAACTTAATCCGAAGAGAATGACACTGATACTCTTCAAATATCGGCAACATATAGCCACACATTGTTTGCGCCATTTCAACATTAATTGTGGAAAAAACTAGTCTGTGTGCACTGATGTGTAGACAAGATGGAGATAAAAGTGATGCTGAGAAGCAGAGTAAGAAGGAAGACTGGGCTATGAGGCATCTTTCTAGAAGGCCTTTGCTTTTTGGTCTTGTTTGTAGTGATTCTAGTAAAGAAAAAGCACAGTAAGCTGGAAAACTCTTACCTGGTGCACTAGAATTCTTGTTCTCACATATAACGTATAACATGAATATGAAGTAGCTCCAGATACATACGTATCATCAGTGCCTTGAAGGGACTCTTGGAAAATGTCCCCTAAATTCTTATTATAATTGACTCTATTGTTACTGAGCAGTGACAATAGAAGAAGACAGTCAGTGTGAAATGGTATCATCTGCATACATAAGAAAACATTTTACAAAATTTAGAAAAATCTACTAATAAAAATATAATATTTCATGTTCAAACTATTTGTTGTATTATCTCCATGTGTTTGTGATGAGAAGTGGAGAAAATTAGTACAGGCTAGTTGGATTCAGTTTCTAAACTCGCTTGGCATTGTTGATGGGAGAAGGGCAGTAAAGCACTTTGGCATTGTTAAGAAGGGGCAGGGTGAAAGTGGAGAGCGTGTAGCGTCATACATTCAATTACAAAGGTGACTGTATTTTCACATTTCACTAAGATGTCACTTTGCAACAGAAGAAAAGATGTGCACGTGAGGAAGTGGGTAAAGCAATTATCTTTTGCTTGACTATGAATTAATCTCAATTAAGAAAGTTCTTTTGAAAGAGGAAGAAGGAAACATTGTTAATTCATTGTGAAAGGTAGTGTCAAGTATTTACATGTGACAAGGACCTAATGAGATACAAAATGCAATGACATATTCTCCTAGAAAGTTTCTCTAATCTGCCAAATTCCTTTCGTCTATGACAGGCTTAGGTCTAAAGGAACAGCATTTTAGCCTTGTACTTTTACCTGGTTTCATTTAGCCAGACTAAAAGGATCTCGAAGGGCAGGATGACTGATTGAGTATGTGTCTCTTAAAACACATTCCACGTTGCAAAGCTAGCCACTCAGGTAGCTAAACAAATAGATCAAATAACGAGTTTGAATTATGCAAGATAAATATAATAAAAACAGTGATCTATTAGAATATGGTCTATATTATTGAAGAATGTAGACTCACCGGTCCTCATTTTATAGGAAATGAAGACATTTGACCAAAAGAAGCAGAGGACTAAAGCTCTGGTTTAACTAGAGCAGGAGACTCATCTATTGATCTCATTAAAAAGCAGACTGTGATTTAATAGGTCTTAGGGGACCCGATACTCTGTGGGTCTAACATGGTCCCCAATGAGGTGGCACCATGCCAGTGAGGCTTGAGCAGTGCTGTGAGGAGGAGGAGATCAGTGTAGATAACTGATTCTCAAATTCGGTGGTACCTTTTTATCCTCTCTCCTAGAACCATCTTCAGGATGTTGATGTGATCGGTACAGGAGGCAAACATCCTATAAGGAAGTTTAAAGCACACAACGTGATTCTACGTGCAGCAAAGCTGGAGAACTACCACTGTAGATAATTACTTTCTAGTAATGATGTAGATCATTACTTTCTAGGAAATAACAAGGATAGGTTTTCAGAGGAAGTGAATTCCAGAGGCCACTTTTTCCCCTCAGTTGACAGCTGAGTCATGGTTATACTTCCAAATATTTATTTCATGTATTTTCTCTGTTTTGGGTTTCCCACTCAACCCTATTAGGCAACCTATAACTACATTTTGGTTTTTGGAGTGAATTTCCTGTGATGATGCAGTGGATGCAGCATTTGGGATTAGAAGTCTTAGCTACTAAAGCATTTCACAGAGAAAATCGAGGCGTGAAGCACTCAAGCAGACGACAGACAGGTAAGGAAGGCTGCAGGTGAACTTCAGGGAAGACATTGACACCCTCTAGCGGAAGACAAGAAACAAGGACAGTTTTTTATTACCCAAAGCCCATTCTAAACAAAGCAAGAGCAGAAAAGGAATAAAATATGAATGCTTGAATTAGCATTTTAAGGGAATCCGAAAGCTTTGAGTGATTCAAGAAGGCACAGTGACTATTTTTCACATATTGATGTGCAGTGTGCTGCCTTTCAGTAATTTAGAGTGTGAATCTTTTGTTAATTCACTCACTGGATTAAGACCTGAAAAATGCAGTAGCTACTTGGCTCTCCGCTCTCCCACTCCCTTCACCGTCCCGCCACTACTTGAATTCCATACGGAGCCCCCTAACTCCTTCTTGAATCCCTTTCCCTCCTGACTCCCCAGACGCCCACCTCACACACCCTGAAACTCAGAATCAAGTTTATAATCTCCTTTCTCCTTTCTCCCTTCTCTTCGAGTCGTTCTGGTGGCTAAAATGTATAATCCCAAATGATGGATGTATTCAAGGAAATGCACTCACATTAGCCGTATTTGTTACCTAACCCATCCCAACGGGAAGTCTGGGTATCTGCAGCTCTGGAGAAAAGGCGTGGCCAGGAGCATTCACGCAGTGGCAAGTGACAGTGGTGGCCTCAGGCGGCCTGTGTACAGCTATCATCCCTCAGGAGAGCCAAGGCCTCACCTCTCCCACTTCCCATCCCTCAGCCTCCGCCCTGCAGGCCAACTCCCCTCAGAGAAAACTGGCCACTGAGGAGAGAGCCCCCAATCACTGGACAGTCTGTCTCAGAGCCTTTCCTGTCACCTCACGGGAGGCAATGTGTCCCTGTGTGGACTCATCACACCCCTCACTAGCACCATTCATCTTTTTTCCTCAGCTTGTTTCAGAAACCTTAATTTACCCATTTTTCTTTCTTTCTCCAGCTTTCTATCTTTCTATCTTCAGCTGTTTTTTTTTTCTACTGTCTCTTTGTCACAGTTTTATTAAAAACGAGCTCTGATGTGGACGTACCTCGTGAACTGCGAGAAGTTTGTTTTGCCATATTTGAGTATGTAGTTTGATTAATGA
>NW_017732462.1:106528-107447 GCF_001890085.2 Hipposideros armiger | reverse complement strand
TGGTGTGCTATTGTCACTTCCATATAAAAAAGGCCCGAAGCTCTAATTTTGTACCTTTACACACACTGTCACTTGATAGTATGTTCATATAGATATTTTGCAGCTATAGTTTGGACATTTGAAAAATTTAACCTGTGACTCAGGGGTCTTTTTTTTCTGTTAGTACAAGGATCATAAAATAGTGTTGAAATACCACTCCAACTTAAAACCTCAGAAATAACACCCCCAAAAACCTGCTTCCCTCGTATTATGTTGGAGAAGTCTCTTAGAAAGTTAATGTCTATTTCTATGGTGGTTGCTCCCTATGTTATGTCTACTTTTTCTCCTTCCTGCCAGATTCCATTTTGTCTGATAACACCAGTCAGTAACATACTGTGTGAGTACAAATGGTCTTCATGAATAGTGCTGAACCGATCAATAAAATGTTCAAGTTGGCTTAAGCTGAATGCTTAGCAGTTCATGAATTAAAATGAGATGGGAGAATACTCATGAATACAAGGTCATTACTTTCATTTGATTTCACTGACTCCTCCGGAATGCTGACCTCTCATTTGGCAGGAATATTTCCTCTGCCATGCCCTCTGCAGGCCTCTGGGCACCATCTGAGAAGTTATGGAAATAGTCGTGTTGGTAAAGAAATTCATGGCAATGCTCATCACCTTTAGTTACCGAACTCCAATGTTCCAACTCCATCATGTATTAAAGGATAGACAAAAAGAAAAAAAAGAAGCCAGCCACAGTTATAACATAAAGAAATAGCGAGACAAAGAAAAGGGAGAGAAAAATCAAGAATACGTTAAGGTGTATATATTCAGTTTTTATTATGAAAGTATTTATTAAGCACCTACTATGTTCTAAGCAGGCTTTTTTTCTACTGGGGAGATAGAGAACATTAGTCCTCATTATAAAGGAATGTACA
>NW_017732462.1:105154-106033 GCF_001890085.2 Hipposideros armiger | reverse complement strand
GTGGTGACAAGGCTGCAAGGAGGCTTCGTGAAATCAACCAGAAAACATGTGGGAAGTGCTGAGCACAGTCTCCTGCCCAGAGCAAAGGTTTCATAAACGTGAGAACAGTGGTCCCGACTCTGACTACAATGAAGTTACCTGGGGAACTTCAAAAAGGGCCTGAGTCCCACCCCCAGAGATGACAACTGACAGCAGTGGGATGGGCTGGACATGATTCTAACATGTGGCCAAGGCTGAGAAGCCCTTTGCTAGATTCTATTATAACCATCAGTGGAAAAAACATGACTTGGTTACTTCATAGCCTGGGTTTCTGAGATTAACAGAATTCTGGCCACGTCCATCTTCCGAGGCTCCTGCTGTATAAACAAAACAACAAATATTCAAATAGGGCTATAAATCTTGTGATACCTGACTTATGACATTCATGTTTTAAAGTATTAAAAAAAAAAGCTAACATTCAATGGCCTCCGTCATGCCCGGCAGCAGTGGAAGGCATCCATGCTTTGGGAAAGCACCAGTGCTGGTAGCGTTTGGCAGCAGAATTGGGCCCCCAAGGAAGAGTGGGGTCTGTGTGTGTGTGTGTGTGGTGGGGTGTGGGTTAGAGGGTTTGCTTTTGTTTGCGAGGAGGGTTGGGGCTGGGCAGGAAAAGCCGGGCCTCCACCCTGGAGAACCCAGGAAGAGCAGCTGCTGTTGCTTAAGCAGCTTAAGGAGCAAAACTGCAGATAGAATCCAGGCAGAGCAGCTCCCTGCATGGGTGCTCCGTCCCGCACCCCTCTTTCCTGGGGTTTAGCTTGTGGGATGCTTAGGAAAAAGCCTGGAAATTCTCAGTTGAGCAAGCGTGGGGCTATGGACTAAACATCCTCTTCCCAGCCTTTATAT
>NW_017732462.1:100365-102139 GCF_001890085.2 Hipposideros armiger | reverse complement strand
CCTTTTGGTAACGCTTTTGCCTAAATGTCTTATTATGTTGGTCAACTCATTTGAACAGATATTTCTGAACCTTTTAAAGGATGCCTATTTTGCTTTATGTGTAAGTTTGATCTTGACTTAAAAAAAAAATACAAAAACCTTAAGGTTTTTGGAAATAGGAGAGAAACATATCTAAAATAAATACATGAAATAATGAAATATTGTCAAAGCATATCTTACATGATGTTGGACCAATATCCATTATCCTTATTTGTAGTTTTCACCATAGAAAATCAAAACGCTTAAAATTCTTTGATACTAGTCAAGCTTCATGTAAGACTTAGCCTCATCAAACAAGGCACTTTAAACAGAAACACACCAAACAAGGTTATGTGTTGATCGCTTGACACAAATGTTGTGGCCAGAGGCTCACAGGAGTGGTTCAGTGTTTGCTAACTCAATCCCTGTGGTGACTTTACAGAGAGTAACCACTGGGGATAATGAAAATTGAGTGTATGTACAAATATGGCCAACAAACAATGCACAGAATGTCAGGCAAATTTAAAACAATATTTAGGAATTTCAGATGGGCTGCATAATTTGAGATATATAGCATACTCATGTGAGGTTCAATGTCGCAAAAAATGTCAACTCATCACAAATTATATATAGAGGGATAATAAAATCTTCATAGAAACAACATTTTAGATGAAGCTTGACAAGATGTTTCTAAAATTCACATGGAAATGCAAAGATCCAGAGATAGCCAAAGCACTCTTGAGGCAAACGAATGTGGGAGGGCTTGAACTGCCATATATAAAGCCAGATTCCTAAACATATGGTTCTGATGCAAGGGTAGACGAAGAGAACAGAAAAAGTAGCCTTCACACAGCTCTATGCATATATGGACACTTGATTTATGATGTAAGTGGCACCTCAGAGCAGTGGGGGACGGTGTGGGGACAGCAGAACCTCCTCAAAGGCAAAAAACAAAGAAACCCCAAAAGCTTGAATCACACTGCATAACATTCACAAAGAATAATTCCACAGGGAGTGTAAATATAAATGCAATTCACACACGTACACATGAACTTACTAACCAANGCACAGTGGAAATCTCACCAGGGCATCTCCATGGTTCCCTGGCTGCCCATTGCATGCTAATGACACCTGCTGGCCTCTAAGAAGCATCTTGTCAGAGTGTTTTATGTTCTGCCTCTACCCATGTTTTAGTCCCACCTCCTTGCGCTTTTTCTTCCTGTGTTTCACATATTATGCTCTGACTTTAGCCAAGTACTGGCTGTTTTCTAACACCCAACGCTGTTCCTGGCTTTAGCTTCCTCTCCATTCTGTCTGCCTGCAAAATGCTTTCCTTCCTCCTCCTTGCAATGGGCGATTTCTCCTTCAGATTTCGAAGATCCAATCAGATGTGAGCAGGTTCACTTTTGCGCACACTCGCCTCCACCCCCAGAATGGATTTCCTTTCCAGCCTCTCAGGACCCTTCCCTCCCCGGTCCAGCGCCACCACAGAGCACAGAAAATCCCCCTGTCCAGGTCTGGTCCCGCCCACTTGGCTGTGAGGTTCTTGAGCTCAGAAATGGTGTCCCTTCAGCTTAGCACAGAACACAGAGGAAACTCAAACTACAAAGGGTTTCGGAACCAGGTGGAGGTGGTGGTTGCACAACATTGTACATGTGCCAAATGCACTGAATTGTTCACTTTAAAATGGTTCATTTTATGTTGTGTAAATTTCATTTCAATAAAAAAATAAAAAATGTATTTCTGTAACTGCATT
>NW_017732462.1:96474-97448 GCF_001890085.2 Hipposideros armiger | reverse complement strand
ATGTCTTAATATTTTCTAAGTGTGCGCTTTCTGGATGGACATGAAATCAGCCTGTATCATTACAAGGGCCCCTCCGAAACAGAATGAACCCACTAAGCACCCCGCCGAAGGCTACCTGGGAGGTTTCACGTGCCAGGCCCTGCCCTGGAGTCATTCCATAGGTGAATGTATTTGAACAACACCAAAGTGCTAATTTAATTCAATATGATGGCGTCTTTTAGATACTGGCTATTAAGGCAATTGTTTTTTCCTTATTGTTGAAGCCCATATTCAAATGGGAGATTTTGTGGTGGCAAAAAAGAAGTCAGTGCAGACTTAATGATTTAAGCTATAATTTTCCTCAGATATCATTGTTTGTTTAGCTTAAGTTATATAAAATGATACATTAATACTATAAAAATGCAAATAAAATTAGAGTAAAATGATATAATGCTGGTAAGAAAGTTTCTCTTCTTACCTTTACACTTTAAAAACTACATGGTTTTTATGATTATAAAATTAATTTATGGCAAATGTAAAGTATCGTTTTTAAAAGAGAAAATATATAAAAGTCAAAGTGCTCTAAAGATAATTACTAATATATTAGTACATTTCTTTTTATTCTTCCGTATATATATTTATATAATACTGAAACTGCATTTTTTTCACCAATATTTTCTTATACACACTTCCATTGCAATCAACAATCTTTGTTACTGCAATTTTTAATGACTGTATCTTTTTATGGATTTAGCATAACACACCACAGCAATTGCTTTTGTTATTCCCATGTAAAAATTTTTATATATAATTCTGGGGTGAAAATAATTGTACACACGTGCGACACTCATTTTTAAAAATTAACACCCTGGTAGGTTTTTTTTTAAGATATAGAGCTAGTGAGTTTGCAGAAATAGTTATCTTTCAAACTCTTGAAAGATATTTCTGAGTAAAATTCCAAAATCCTGAAAGCTCCTTCAGGAAAAAAAAAAAAA
>NW_017732462.1:85488-91679 GCF_001890085.2 Hipposideros armiger | reverse complement strand
ACATTGCTTAGCTCAATTCTAAATTATTTTTCAATTTTATAGTTTTCTAATTGTACTTTAAAGTATTCTGCCAGTCCCCTCTTACTGCACTGTGACTTTGAAATGTCCTGAAAACAAATTCATATTTGTGCATAAAACTCGTAAATGTTTTTTTCAATATATCTATCCTCAGTTCTCATAAAAGAGAACATCTCCATTGAGTCAGGTGCGTGATACAGCAGTGATCAAAGGCAAATGAACATATAGTGCAGAATAGAGGGGGGTTGAGAGGAGACCTGCTAAACTTTCTGGGTATTGAGACGCCAGAGTCTAGATGGTTGATTCAACAATATTAGTGCACAAGCCTTTATGACAAGATTTAGGGAGCAGCCTTTAGTGTTAAAATATGTTTTCTACCCAGTCATGTCATCTCTTTGTGCGATCAAATAAAATACGAGCGATTCATCTTCTGTGATATGGAAGGTAGCTCCTGGCTTTGATCGATTGTAATCCTGTTATTTTTATATTAAATTAATATTTTAGAAACACTTTCAGCCCTTTAAAAGAAGAGGTCAATGCTATCTTTTATGTTGGGCACAGTTTTCCTGTATTTCCTTCTCTTTGCATTTTATTGGGAGAATCCATATGGTCTCCCCAACAATAAACTTAGATCTGCCCTGATATTTCTCTATGTATAACCAAATAAATTATTAGAATTTATGGTTTAATTTGCTGTTGTTCTAAGTGCAATCTTTACAAAAAGGGTTAGGAATCAAGTAGTTGATGTGCTTTTTCTCATCAGAATAAAACTTTTGAAGACACAAGCCAAGGTGGTGACACTTCCATACATTTTCTTGCCTTGTAGTTTTTCCCTCTGCATTTAAGGGGGTGATTTTTTTTCTTATTCACTGCACCAATTTCTCCAATTCTTGTCACCAGTTTTGCTTTTCCTCTGCTGCCAACCACCTTCTCCAATTTATTTCCCTCCCTTTTTTCTGGGTTCTGCCACAATCTTAGGATTTATCACCAATCAACTTTCCCTTGAACCCAAAGGTAGAGCATACACCGTGATTTTGTTTGAAGACCTGACCAATCACATCGCACTGTTTTTAAGCATAATATAACTGACGGTCGATTGTTTTGTACTAGTCACGTGTTAAGGCTTCCTTGTTAAAATTTGTGCTCAAAAGTATTTCTGAAGTACTGGTACTGCAGACTTTACAATCCTGGGCATTCTGTGTTAATTTAGGAAAACAACATCCTAGAAAACATGCTTTGCTTTTCAGGTATTTAAAAAAAAATTCCAAGTACCCTGCCCTATTATATATTATATAGGTGTATGTAGTATATATTATATACATGTATATTATATACACATATATTTATATCTACATGTCTATATCTGTCTCTATCTATCTCTCTATCTATCTGCAGTGAGATAAGTCAATAATGATTCCACACAGGCAAGACTTTGGAAGAAGACATGAATGCTAGAATATAAGCTTTTAAAGAACTCACAGAAAGTTTAAAAAGAGCTCTCAACTTCTGTGGACTATGGAATGGATGTTTTGGAGGGAATTCAGTGTTTAGTCCCCAGAAGCAGGGACACCCTAGTTTAAATAAAGCCATGCTTTTGAAGCCCCTCCTGTCTTAGCACATTCAGCAGCTAACCACCACACACTGGGGGGCTTATAAACCACAAACGTTGGTTTCTCACAGTTCTGTAGGCTGGCAGTCCAGGAGCTCCGGTGTCTGGTGGGGGCTTCGGAGTCATAGATGGCGCCTTTTCCCTGTGGCCTCGCGTGGCGGGAGGGGCTGGGGAGCTCTGTGGGGCCTCTTTTATTAGGGCTGTGATCCCATTTCTGAGGGCTCCTCCCTCGTGACAAACGCCTCCTACAGGCCCCACCCACCGCCTACTATCATCCCATCATGCTGGGAATCCGTATTTCAACATCTGAATTTGCAGGGGGGACACAAATATTCAGGCCTTAGCACCTTGGTTTAGGAGAATTTTCTACTCATCTTTTAGGGCATATGTAAGTAATGCAAATGTTAATGACTCATTACAATGGTATGGTTTGATGAAACTCGGACCATTCAAATGATTTCCTTTAATTCTTTAATTATGGAAATGTAATCTGTGCTTATTACAGTGCTTTTTGCTTTTTCTTTTCATAATGCAAACTTGGTTTTATTCAAATGTAATTGAATCTCTGGGTTCATAGTGCATTTTCATTATTTTCTAAAGCTATGTGTGTGCATGTATATGTATAGGTCTATTATGTACGTCCATGTCTATATCTCACTCAGTAAGGTGCTGATTTTAATGGGAGATTTCTCTAAATATTCAAACAACAACCTCACAATGATACCACTTACACTATTTGAACACCATTTGCCAAAGCAGAAAAGGAATTCTAAATTCAATGTCGTAGAAGCAACTGTTTTCAATTTTCTGTAGTTTAAAACTAGCATCTGCCAGCAAGTGTAAGCAAGAAGATTTCAACTGTCAGACAGTATCAGGGAGATACATAAAATCACTAAGGTAGCCAGCTCTAAAAATGAATGAAGGCGTTTTCACATAATAACGTCAAACCTAACTTATACTTGGAAGACTAAAATTTAAACTCCCTCCTCCAAAGCAGGATTCATTTTCTACTATTGTCTGTTTCCAGAGGCTCTAAATATGCATTCAGCGTTTGTGCTACATAGCTTTCTTTTTAAACCCAAAATAAAAGCAAAACAAATAGTGAGATTAAGAAAATCTTCCACTATTTTTGTACCAAAGCTAATCAAAGAGAGGTGCCTAATCACATCTGTCCAATGAGGTCAAAGGCATTTGTGCCATTTTAATAAAATACATGATATCCTGGTAAATGATGATTAAATGGAAAGTTTGGACCATATCTTTATTCCCTGGGGAGAAAAAGCATTCTACACAAATGCAAATCTTTATTTTTCTGCCTATAGGATTGCATTCCTCAGCGTGAGATACACTTGGTTCTCTCTGCAACTATCTCTCAATTATGTTTTTGCTCTTGCATCTGCTAATCGCCGTCCTCTGTCCCAGCCATGCTACTCACATACCATATCAGTCCCCGCCTATCACACACATGCACTCAATTTATCTGAATTTATCTGATACAGCGCTTGTTTCAGACAGCTGTCTTCTGTTGTAAAGGAAATTCCAAACATCTACATTGCTGACTGTTCCCCAAAGGTAGTCGCAGCACCTCAAACAAGTAATGCATCTTTGGGGTGCAGGGCTCTGCGTTCTGTCCCTTTGTAATCAGTTATCACAGGCTAAAGGATGTAGCCTGACCTCTCTGTGACAACACTGCAGACCACTCGCCAAAGTCCACACAAACACAGGGAGTGTTGGAGGACACCTTTACTTCCCCACAAAACCGATGGGTAGTCCTAATTCATACGGGCCTCCTGGAAGTAACATTTATGTACTCTGAAGCCTTCATGCGAACACACACTTTATTGCTGCATGGACAGACAGGAAATTGTGAATGAAACAAGCAATTTGTTATACTTTCCGTATCCAACTGACAAAAAAGAAGTCTCCTTTTAAATGTTTTTATTTCTCATGGACTGCTAAGAAGTAATGGTGCTGCTATGATCATTTTCTGCAGTTCTCTGAAGCTTGCCAATTGCAAAATTACTCCCAATGCAAGTTAATAAATAATGTATGCACTGTTAATAGATCCCAAATCTTAAGTTCCTGTTAGAGGGGGAAATTGTGCCAAACCTTCAGAGGAGTGTTGTATTACATTGGACTGTGTGTGTGTGTGTGTGTTTGNAGCTAAAGAAATGTCCACAGACATGAGGACTGAACTCACCCTTTACATTCATCACTGGGAACTCCAAACTGGCCCTGAAGGATTCACGGCAGCCAGGTCAATCTTCCTATTTCATGTACTTTCCGTTCCTTTCTCTTTCCCCAAGCCCCAAACACCACTTTTCCCATTTTTATTCTTGGTTTTCTACTCACTGAGGAACTTGAGCCTCAGAATAGATACTGCAAGCTCCCACCACCACATCTACTCACTTTCCGGCACCTGCACCCACATACTTTGAGCTCCTGCTGTTCACGAAGGGAACAGACCACGATCCCATCTAAGACTGCCCCCTCCATCTGCGCGCCAGGTTCCGGCACCTCCCACATGCTCAGAGGTACACTTCAGCAGTCCCCTGCTCTTGACTTAATCAGCTTAATTAATTTTGTTCTTGGCCTCGCTTCCCCTCTCCAGCTACCACCACATTTCTTTGCTTCTCAAAAGAAGTGTCTAAACTAGAAAACTTCTCGATGATAACGTGGGAGAAAGTCTAGATAATGACTTTTAGTTTGGTGATGACTTTGTAGATTCTACACCAAAGGCATGATCCACGAGAATTCATTAAAATTGAAAACGTCTGTGAAAATCACTGCTAAGAGAATGGGAAGACATGCCACAGACTGGGAGAAACTATTTGCAAAAAGATATATCTGACAAAGGACTGTTATCCAAAACACACAAAGAACTCTTAAAAGTCAACAGTAGGAAAACAAGCAGCCTGATCTAAAATCAGGCAAAAACCCTGAACAGACATCTCACCAAACAAGATGACAAAAAAGCATATGAACAGATGCTCCACATCCTAGTCATCAGGGAAACTCAAAACAATGAGACATCACTACACACCTATTAGAGTGGAGAAAATCCACAGCACTGACGACACCAAAGGCTGACCAGGATGTGGAGCAACAGGAATTCATTGCTGGTGGGCATGGTGCAGCCACTTTGGAAGACAGATTGGTGGTTTTTTACAAAACGAAATATGCTGTTACCATACGATCCAGCAATTATATTCCTTGGTATTTACCCAAAGGAACTGAAAACTTACATCCACACAAAAACCGCTCACCGATGTTTCTAGCAGCTTTAGTCATGATTGCCAACACTTGGAAGCAACCAAGATGTCCTCCAGTAGGTGATGGATAAATAAACTGTGGTCCATCCAGACCATGGAATAGCATTCAGCACTAAAAAGAAATGGGCTATCGAGCCACAAAAAGACATGGAGGAAACTTAATTGCATTTTACTAAGTGAAAGGAGCCAATCTGAAAAGGCTACATACTGTGTGACACCAACTATATGACATTCTGGAAAAGGCAAACCTATGGAGACAGTAGAAAGATCGGTGGTTGCCAGGGGCCCGGTAGAAGGCGGGATGACTAGACAGAGCAAAGGGGATTTCTAGGACAGCGAAACTACTTTATATGCTACCTATACTATTTTTTCTTAATAGTTCACGTTTAATAGGATATCAGGTTTAAATTTAAGAAATGTACATTTGATTTGTTCCACACCATCCATCCCCTGCCCCTTAAACAGTTCTTTGACCCAATGTGGATTTCTTGCTAGATACCAGTGACCAAGCTTGGGTTACAGTTTGCAACTGCTCTTGAGACTGCAGAAGCATTTGAGTGGCTTTTAACAATGGGATCTGAGCAGGAGTGGCGTGTGTGCACCCTGGGCCGCTAAGATGCCCAGGCCTCAGCTTCGCTTTCATCTTCCAATGATGCAGTGAGGACGAGTGTGGCAACTTTGTTGGAGATCATAAAGCGACAAAATAGAAAGTGTCTGGGTCTTTGAATCACCTCTTGTAGAAAAGCTTCTCTGCCGATCAAGAATATCTTTTTAGACTTTATAAGAGAGAAAAATACATTTTTTTCATGCTGAAGCCATTAGGCTTTTATTTTATTTTATTTTATTTTTTTATTACAGAGGGTAGTATTGTCCCAACTCATGTATCATTCTCTAACAAAACCCAATGTTCTTTGTAGAACATGAATGAAGAATCAAGGCTTCCATGCAAGTTCTTACATAAAAACGTTTACATTTTCATAGAATATTGCAAGTAGAAAACACTGGATCAAGTTAAAAAATACTCATACTGTTTTATGAAAGTTATTTGATTATCAAAGATCACTTTTTTCCTATTCTTTGGCATGAGTACACTCAGAAAATGTATTTCTCTTTTGTTTTTCATATACAATTAGAAGGCAATATAATGTATGCTTGTGTTTTACATGAAATGTGTAAAATTTGCTAAATTAAAAAACCCTAGGGCTGGCTGAGTGGCGCGTTGGTTAAGAACTGGCTTGGGATGCCAGAGGGCTCCGATTTGGATCCCACATATGAGGGACAGTGACACTGCC
>NW_017732462.1:61702-81083 GCF_001890085.2 Hipposideros armiger | reverse complement strand
GCTTACTGACATTTCTAGTCATTACCTTTATGGAAATATATACAATTATATATATATATATATATATATATATATATATATATATATATATATATATACAGGAGGTGCCCCCCCAAACAATGTATACACATTTTAAGAAAGAAAAACTATTAAAATTGAACTACGCAATATACACTGATAACAAAAGATGAATACAAGTCATGTTTGACTTCTGCAACTACATGAGGTACTCAAAGTGGTTACCATCAGCATCCAGACACTTCTGATTATGGTGAACCACTGCCTGAGCAACGTTGACCAAAGTGTCCACCTGTACACATTTTTTTGGCACCCCCGGTAGATAGATAGATAGATAGATACATAGATACATAGATAATAGATAGATATAGATATAGATTTGGATATAGATAGATAGATGATAGATTGATAAATAAATATAGAGAGATAGAATCTATCTATATCTATTTATCAATATCTAGATATAGATAAATATAGATAGATCTATAGATCTATCTCTATCTATCTATATATATGCTATACATATATCTATATCTGTCTCTTTCATCTCAATGCCACTTATACCTCTCTCAATGTTATGCATAGTCATTGTTTGTGTTTTATTTTTTAAACTATCATAATAATACTAACTTTATGCACATATACATGCAAAGATCAGCAAACATCTATACAAGACCAGATAGTGAAAATTTTAGGCTTTGCAGTCCTGCTGCCTCTGTCATGTCTACTCAACCCTTCCATTGTGATGAAGTCAGAGGCAATACGTAAACAAATCAGGGTAACTATGTTTGGGTCTTTGCGTCATAGTTTGGTATCCCACATCCTAAGGAAAATTAATTCAAAACAAAGCTTATTCCAGTTTTTTTTTCCTGTAACACCTCCCCCACCCCTCACCCCCCAGGTTCATGTAACTTTTTTTGAAGGCTTCGGAAATTCTCCGTTGGGTGAGAAAGCATGTAACATGTTCCACTGTCCAGGCGTGAAGACAACCCAGTTCTCTTCCTGGTGCACCCGTGGAACAGCCCACGTAGCTAGCTGGTCCGTCTCCATGGCAGCTCTGCATCCGGGGAGCAGGCGGTTAGCCAGCTGCCCCTCACCCACCCTCTTTAGAGCAGGATGGGTGGAGGGAGCTGAATGTGTGCGGCCAAAGGCCTCTGGCTTCCAAGGAACAATAGCTCTGTTATTGCCTGTGAGCAGAGACACAGCACAAAGCAGACAGTCGGGAGCTGGGGAGCCTGCTCCCCTCCTTCGTCTGCTCCCTCTTCAATGAGTTCCATCCTGGGCTCAGTGTCAAGAGGTTGAGTGTATCATCCCCACGGAGAAAGGGGTCAAAATGATAGATCGTGCATCCATGCATGTATAAAAAATTAACAAATGCCACCAAAGAGAGTGGCTTAGACTGGCCACAAAAATTAAGGTGCCTTTTATCTTTCTTTTGAACGCTTTTCAATACACCGTGTTTGATTTCAGCCGCCCCAAGGGACTGCATTTCAACTTGCCTTTTCATCTCCCCCAACATCGGAAGTGCCCTTTAAAAGTCTAAACAAAATAATGTCATCCATGTCTGTGTGTCACCCAGCTTTGCATTCTCCTCAAAAACGTCAGATGGATCTGTGAGCGGTGGGTGCCAGTTTGAATCCAGGTTGGCGGCTGGCAGTGACAGATGATGTCTCCACATCACTTTTCAATCCCACACCCATCTCCACCATGACCGAGATGTTTCACGTGCCCATCGTTGATGGCATCCTCTGCTCTGATTATCAACGGAGTATTCACTTATTTAAATATTTGATAACAAGTTATGTTTTACATCATAATGAAAGCAAACTATAAACCCATAAACCATCAACACTATCCAGTCCAACATGGCGCCCCAGGTGTGTGATCCGAGCAGACCTTCCTCTGCTGCTCAGGCTTGTCAAACCCTCGTCTCTGCCGGCTGTGAGGGCTGCCTGGAAATCTTCCTTTTCACCGATGGAAAATCCACTTGCAAACTGCCAAGAGAAACCGGTTGCTGCCCCTTGGCAGGTCATGTTGCAGTTCACAAAATATTTAATTCACTGCTGCGTGGGCACCCAGAGCATCACATTAAAGACACGTGCACGCCCAGGGAGCCCTGGCCAGCTGTGGGTGGCCCTGGCTTCAGGTTGTGCGTCACATATTTTCCTCCTCATGGTGTTTTAAAACTATATATAGAAAATGTTTATGATTGCCTATATTAAATATTTCTATTTAAATATTAAAACATATATTTTCCATAGGGATATACTATATATAACACAGAGAAAATATAAGATTGCATGTAAATTGACTTCTGATCCTAGAGTAGTCCATGCTTTTCATATCTCTCCTTTATGCCAAAGTGTGCCTCAATGTAGGGGTGGGGGGGGTGACAGGAGATAACCCGCTGGGAGTAAAGGAAGCAGAATCCTCCCACATCCACCCCAGAAGGCATCTGTGAGTTCGGGAGATCCCCAAGGTAACCCATGTTCAACGACTCACTCGAAGGCTTCACAGAGCCTGGTGACGCTGTCATCCTCACAGTGAGCGTTTAGTGCAGTTAAGGGGTGTGGATTACGATCAGCAGGTGGAAAGGTGCATAGGACAGGGTCAGGAAGGACCGCGCCTGGAGGTCCCAGGTATTTTCCCCTCGGGAGAAGGACACGGACAGTGTCTGTCTCCTAGCAATGATGTGTGCCAACCCTCGTGGAGTACTGCCCAATGGGACACCACCCACTCCTTGGTGTCTGGAGATTTTATTGGGGATTGGTCATGGAGACATGGCTGATCACCTGTATAGCTGACCTTAGTCTCCAGCTGCTCCAGGGGTCAAGCTGATGCCACATGGCCCGAGGCTCCCCGTGATAAAGGTCACTGCTACCACAGCTCTTCTGTGAGAGGATCCCAGGAGTTGTGGGCATCTTAGTTGCTTAGGGGAGCCCTGTAGGTTCCCTTCTTTTCCCTCCTCCTGACAGCACCCTTCACTGGCATATTTCACGCAACCTGTCCCTTTTCACCACTGCTTTATCTTTGAACAGCTGATCAGCCTCCTATTTTTCTCAGGTTATGATTCTTATTCTTACTTTTTCTATCATTTTTACTCAGTTTGAATTTATTTTATGAGAAAATCAAAGATGCTATATTTTAAAAATCAAGCGAAGATAAAGCAAAATAAAGTGGCATGCATTGCATTGATAATATTTTTACTTGCTTATACGGCAAATGAGGAGAAGTGTTGCTTTGGAAATATTGTAGGAGAAAAATTGGGTAGATTTCAAAGCTCTGATATGCGGGAGGGATAGAAAATCATCTATTTCCCTTCTTCAATACCTCTCTAGATGTCGATATAAGAAGGACGAAGACATTTTCAGTGTTTATGAATGTGGTTGAAAGCATACATATAATTTACTTCTTTTATCTGATATCCTTAAGTATTACTCTGTTGGCTTTCAAGATGATTCCTTTCTGTCATCTTCTTGTCTCCAATCTTTCATACGGTTTTGCCTCGTCAGCTCCTGGGTATCATAAAGCACTCAGAATCTATCAGTGACTCACTGTAAATTGGTTTACTTCACACTTTTCTTGTTTTTGTTTTTTTTTTTCCAAGATAGATCCAAGGAACACCTTGTCTTCCTTTCAGTCTTATAGCAAATAGTGTCAACAGTCACGTCTTTTCATTCCTGCGTGACTCTCCTGCACGTTTATGGCCAGAGAAATCAAAAGAGAAAAATACTGTTTTTATGTTGAGTAATTACTGCCTTTCCCTCACACCTCACCAAACTCACAGCAAATGGGCCTTTGAGTCCTGCATGAGGAATCTTCTTTGGTTTATTTTTGAAGACAACAGTAAGTGGTAGCTATTGCCAATTGAAATCTACATGCGTGTGGTAGAACTTTCTGTGACATACAGGCAGGACACTGATGATAGTAAGCCAGGTTTAGAATTTCAGATCCGCCACTAGAAAGACAGGTTATGCTCCCTCCCTTATTTCTGTTTCCTTTTTGTGGGCATCATTTCAATTAGCATAATAATTCCAAATTGTTTAGCTTGTTGAAAATATTAAGTTGGGAGACTTGTGTGTTCCCGCTAGTAGAGACTAAGTTATGCTGTGATATCCAGCAGCCCCCAAACCTTAGTAACTCCTCACAGAAAGCCTGTTTCACCCTCATGCAGCATACACATGGCAGTTAGTTAGGGGTCCTGTTCTAGTCCCCTCACCCAGGGCCCAGGCTGACAAGCAGCAGCTATCCCAAACACTGCAAGTTACTACGGGAGAAGCGAATAGCTCAGCTCAGGGCAGTTTGTCACAAGCCACAAGCCACAAGCCAGGAAAATCGCACTTATTTCCACCCACAATGTGCTCCCCTGAAGCTGTCACCACTCCAGTCAGCCACACGGGTCCCAAAGCTCATGCTCAGCTTGGGGCTATTCCATGACCCGAGGTACTGACTCCCTCCGAATGCACGGTACTTATCTGGAGCAGTGCTGAGCTCATAGAACGTATTCACTGAGTTTTACATGGCATGGTCATTACTTTGCCTAAGACCATGAGGACGTCACATTACTTACTTGCATTGCTTGCCTTCAGTTCCTCTGTAGAGGGAGGGGTTTCTAAATAGTTGCTGTTGTTTAATTTTGGATCTGAACTGAAATGACTTTTGAACATACCCTTGATACACTAAATGGAAAGAGCAGATTACTGAATATAATGTAAAATGGGGTCCCCAATTTTGTAAAATAAAATATATTCATACCCCCTTCCACCCTGACACACACATGCACACACTCAAAAATATTCACCATGATTATCTCTGGTCTTAGTCAATCAATGTTTTGCTTTGTTTTTCCCTCCAGAAATAGCTAGTTTCTTTGAACTGAATGCATTAAACAACAACAGAAAAGGTTGAAATACAAATCAAAGTGGTTATGAGCATCCCGTGAGTTTTCAGATGGCCCCCAGCCTCCTCCCAGAGGGCATATACAGAGCAAAGCATCTCCCCAAATTAAACAGCGCTGGGCTTTCAGCTGTTTGCATACTTGAGAATGGAGGGTAGGGTAAGTCAATGTCCCTTTTCACCTTTTGTTTTTTCTCTTAATGATCAATATTGAGGAGGAATAAGGGTTTCAGTAGTGAGAAACCCTTACTCCTTTTTTTTTAAGATTTTTATTGGGGCATCGGGGAGGAGAACAGTGTTGGGAACTTGGAAAAGGGGAACAGTTGAACTTTTCCAGGACCCATCAATCAGCTCCAAGTTCAGCCGCCACTTTCAATTTAGTTGTGTGTGTGTGTGTGTGTGTGTGTGTGTGTGTGTGTGTATGTGTGTGGGGGGGTTAGCCCACCATCCCATGTGAGAGTTGAACCGGCGACCCTGATGCTCAGAGCTCATGCTTTTAACCAACTGAGCCACTCGGCTGGCCCCCTTACTCCTTTTTTAATTACCATTTATTCAGGACTTGGCCTATCGGCTTAGAGTATTCAGAGATCATAGTGTTTTGTCACTGAAATTCTTTCATCACTGAGTTTCGTGATTTTTTTCCCTTTTGAAGGCATTTAATTTAACTTAGTTGGTGACTTATTTATGCCAATCTTCTCATTTACTATACCTAGGTTATAATAGGGACAACTATTTAACATGTACCACTTTTCAGTAGTAATTCTAAACTCCGCCACTTAATTCTATAACTGAAAACTTGGAAGGAGAGGGAGCAATGTCCCCACTTACAGTAACTTTAGAAATCATAGTTCTCAAAAATTTTTTTCTCCATTATTATTATTATTATTATTATTAATTATTGCTTTGGTTTGGCAGAAGCCCAAAAGCCTGCCAAAGAGTTTATTTTTTCAAAATTGTTCCTGTTGCTTTGTCCTGAGCATCCGTTAGGTAAATCAGGCATAATAGATTTCAAATTTTATAATACATTTCAAATGGACTGGCCTCATCACAATCAAACCAACATAAGAAGAGTATAATGAAAACAACCAATATTAATAGTCTTACGGTTTTCACTTCCTTCAACATTATTAGTCATGCTATCCTCTGAGGATTATGAAGAATAAATTATAGGAGAGATTATGTGATTAGTTATTAATTCTTCCCCTGCAGGATTGAGAATGAAAGGATGCTATAATATTTCTTCATTACAGAAATATGCACTTCCCCAGTAATAGAATCAATTCGCACTGAGGCATGGTAATGAAACACAGGCAGAAAACTGAAAAATGAATCTGACAGTTGTCTTCAAACCTCATTTTAGCCAAATGTTTCAAATTTCTCCAGCCTGGACCTCTTATTAGAATTTATAACATCAATCAGAATTAATAGTGTGATTTTTTTTTTTGGTCAAATTAATTTTTTTTTTTGGGTCAGCTTTCTGGGCTTGAATTGTGAATTGTCATGTTCTGCTTTCATCACCAATGCATCCCAAATTCTATGACCTGGATTAGGTGGTTTTCTCGCAGTTAAATTATATATTCACCAAGTGGTAAATGAGCCATTATTACTGAAATTTTCCAAACAAAAATGTGTCTGAGCTTCATATCACTGAAATATATTTCATATTCATTTATTTTTTAAAATTACATTTTTATTGTGTGAACTTTCCCTAAAACACACACACACACACACACACACAGTATTGCAAATTATGAGATCGTTTACTAATCTTTGTTTGTTGGGATCCCGTCCTATTTGTCCTGGGCTCTAGTGCTTATTTGCCCTTTATGGCTATAAAAAGAAGTTTGTAGCATCTTCTCTCATTCATGAGTTCCAATTTTGAACCCCCTCCGGGAGGTGGGGATCCCTACTCTGAAGTTGCACTTGGAGTGGTGTTTCTCAAAGCCCCAAGATGCATCCCGAAAATGTAGGTCACAGGGGTCAAGGCCTGGAGAGGCAGCCTGCGACACTGGCTCCTGTTGGTCCCTGTAGGGTACTTCTGGAATCCAATCTGTTCTCCGCACCATCGCTTTTCCTTAGTTCAAATATGCACTTATATCAGAAAATAATATATGAAGAGAATGTATTTCATGTCTTTTAATAAAAATGATTTCCATTCACATGGTAATAAATTTTAACAATGTAGAAGTACGAAGGATTAAATAATATAATACTAATAATCGTTTCTCACCTAACAACTTCCTAATACCTGTACTAATCTTTTTTCAAACAATGGTCTTTTCCTCTTCTCCCCATTACTATTACCCAAAGTCTAAATAATATGGTTTTATGTTCATTCATGAATATCAACTTTAGTCAGTCTTGATGTCCTGGTTAAAAGATGGGGATTTAGCTGAATAACACTAGCCTCCTGTGTTTCTCCTTTCACCATTCATGTTTAGAAGAAATACATCATTTTAAATTCTGTTATTAGTTGCCTTTATACCTGGAAATGATGTATTATTTTTCCATAACTTTAGTGAGCATCGCAATATATTCTATGAAAAGTAACAACACAAGTGTCACTTGCTCTCACCCACATTTTGTGAGTCATGCTTTCAATTTTCCATTATCAAATTGTTAGCATCATATTATAAAAAAAAGGTTGTTTCAAACCACACATTTAAATGAGAACTGTGTTGATATTGTAAACACTTTGAAAAGAAATTTAAAATATTAGCTATTTGGATGATAGCTTCATTTAAATCTTTTTATTCTATTAAAAAACCCTCTGTCTGATGGACATGCTAATGAGCAGTGAAATGCAGAGAGCACTGACAGGCAGGCACGGCAGTCAAAAGAGAAATAAAACGTGAAGCAAACACAAGAACTGGATAGCAAGCTCACTAAAAGTAACACAAAGCAACAGTTGACTTTTTTATATGAAAAGTTGGCACAGGGGTACAATCACAAAATCATAGACGAGGAAGTTGCAATTCTAAGTTTACAGCTTCCACTGCCGAAGGTGAGACAGGTTAGGACCATGTATTTCTTTCATGAAATAAAGAGCTACATTAATTAATATTAAACTATGAGATTAATATTACATATATATGTATATATAATGGTACTCGTATAACCTCGTGTCATATACATATCTGAAAAACCTCATTATTTTACACTGTTAATGGATCAATCCTCTGTGTCTTATTTCTATGAAAACTATGCTACACCTCTGTATTGAACAGAGACCCAAACGTCAGCCCTGCTGTAGGAAGTCATACCGAGTTTAGCGAGGGTCTGCCCCTGAAGGGCATATGTAAGGGCAGGTCTTCCATTGCCAAAGGCTTTGTGAAATGTTCAGGCTGTGTATTCTGCTATCTTTTACTCAGTTCTATCTCAGGAAAGAGAGGGACCTCAGAAACAAAAACACTAACAAACGGAAGCACAGTATCAAAACATGCTCTAGTCTCTTGGTTGTATCAGTGTCTCCAAGAACAGACTAAAATGAAATAAAATACACTAACAGGATCAAAATCTCATCAATCTAATTTTCTTGATGGGTTAATAAAAAAAATTTATCTGAACTTCTGAAATTTTTTTTTTTTTACTTATTTAAATCACTTTGCCCATTAGGCATTTCTGAAAGTGTGCATGGAGACATATTGTTTAAAATTGCTGTTTAGTGAGTAGCAGATTCAATTTATCAATATACAAATGTTAGTAGAACTTCCAACAAGCAAAACTGCGCATTATGTATTGAAAAATGCTAAACAAAAAGTTATCGTACCTGTTTTCAAAGAAATTACAGTTTGTGGGTAGGCAAGACACGTGTAAGCAAGCCTAATGCAGGGCTCACCAAAAACACCATCATAAAGATATAAAAGGTGGTATAAGTATGACTATGTATCATTTTAGAGAACTACTTAATGCATAGAAATAAATCATGAAATTTATTAGTGTTAGTCTAACATTTAAAAAGGTTTCTGTGCAGAACATCTTAAATAGCATTATGAATTACCATATTTTGCCATGTATAATACGTGCCCATGTTTTTGGCCCAAACTTTCAGAGGAAAAAAATCTTTTGTTTTAATTTTTTAATTCAAATTTTTATTTGTTTACATTTAGGTACTTTTTTTGTATTATAAAGGAATTTTAGCATTTATTTTTTAACATATTATGGGACAAGAAATTTTATGGAACAAATAATTTCAAAACACGAGAACAGGTACAAGGTACAAAACATTTTATGTACCGGTGACAAATTTACAATACTTACGCATCATAGAAGGCCAAGAACTCTTCGTAAATTCAACAAAATCGATTATCGCATTCCAGGGTATTATTGCATTTGGGTATCCTTATTGATTTCTATAGTTATACTTTTATCTTATAAGCATAAATAAAATAATTGAAAACATTTATATAGATACGGAATTAGTGCTACCCATGTATAATGTGCATCCCTATTTTTCCCTCACAAATTTGGGCAAAAAAGTGCACATTATACACGGCAAAGTACAGTAATCTAAAACCTAATCTAATTCTTAATATTCATTGAAAGCTTCCTAACGTCACAGAGAATTTGAAAAAAAAAACATTAAAAACAAAAAACTAAGAAACAAAAAAATACCCTCTTTGTCAAGAACGGCAATTCATGTTATGCTATTTTTCATGATATGACCCTTTCATTTTAGTCTTTTTTGAAGCTACGTATAAATATGTGTCATTGCTTAGGGTCCAGAGTCCAGGTGCTTTAATGTGAATATCCCTTTGCTAATGAAAGTGCTTTCCTTTCTTTTTTCAAAGCCTGTCTTCCCCATGACCCCAATTTCAGCTCTGAAGTTTACCTGTCTCCCAGTCCTGACTTCTCGGTGCTGACGGGGAGCCAACAGTTTCCTGACTTTCTGCATTTTGACTCATTAAGTGTCTTCCTTACCTCCCTATATGGTTGGAATGTCTCTGGAGAAATCAGGATGGGACACAGGGTGTGCCTCCGATATGATGGAAACTTCACAAATGTCTATGCTTATTGGAATTGAGGAGGATTCCAAGGGAAAGCCAGATACTTCACTGTAGATTACTGTGAGAAATCAGAACAGCCATTTATCAAACAGACACCTGGTCAACTTGCCCACAGATGAGTTTGGGTCTACATTTGCTTATTTTAAAGTTGATTTTTTTTTTTAAGATTTTTTTATTGGGGAATTGGGGGATGGGAACAGACAAGTTGCTGTCATTTTGTTCTTCAGTCTAGTTGTGGAGTTCGTTGCTTCACTGGCCCAAGTTGGCACCATCATTGCACTCTTCCTGGGTGAGGCAGATCAGTCGCCGGCTTCTGGACAGCCACTCACGGCGTAAAGTTGATTTTTAACTTGCGGACATTCTGGTAGTGAGTAACCAAAGTTTCATATAAAGAAGAAGATTTTGATATTACAACCAGGGGATTATTTGCTCTTGTAGATGGCCACAGGTTTTCTATGTCTACCAGCTCTTAGCAGATTCAGATATTAATGTCACCACCCCCTTTTCCTCTGCTGCTAGAAACCATGACACCTTTTGACACAGGAGACAGAGGGCTACTACACACACACTTCACAAAAACACATTACAAAACTTTCTACCCTACGTGGGTATTTACCTGGTGATATGCAAATGAATTGACACGTGTTTTGTTATACTTACGGAGTAACCCCTGATAGAACAATCTTCTATAGATGATAAACTGTCCCTAGGTGTCCATTGCACGTGCATTTAGAAAACTGTTTCTCCTGCTTCTCAGGTATCCTTCATTTGTCTCGCCAAAGTTGAGCCTTTAGAAAAAAAACCAATAATATTTTATATAAGATTTGGACAGAAACGTAGAATAGGGCACGTCAAACTTGAGGAAATAACTTCAGCGAGAGAACAAGGAAACAGAACTACTGTTTCATATTGGCTTCCGTGTTTCTTACACGATCACCAGGCCACCGTCTCATGTGAGTTTAACATCTTCTATTGAAGCATGTTGTCCTCATCAATGTCTCAATAAGAAGCCTCCTGAATATTGTCAGGTGCTGATTAATTCCCCAAAAGAATAGAGACATAGCTCTTTGCTACTCCGTGTGTCGCCTGCAGACTAGGAGCACTGACCTCAGCTGCAAGTTTGTCAGAAAAGGAGAGTTCCGGGCCCCACCTCAGACTTACTGCTTCAGGACATATATTGGAACAAGATTGCCAGGTGACTCAGGTGCTCATTATGGTTTGGGGACCCTGGGCATGCAGGAGCCCCTTCTGTTCCTACGTGAACCCGCCCTTATTAATAATACACACCCTCACAGTGGGGTGAGTGATGCTGAAGAGCGGAAGTGAAGGAGATGGGTGGTAAAGGGTAGCCAGGGAACACAGAGGCCACGTGTACGTGATCAGAGAAAGAATTCAGCAGCCGCTGACTCACTGCTTACTCCAAGGACCAGGCAGCACATCCTTCACCTTCAGGTAGAGAAACATTTCTCGAATACATTTGTTCCTGCACTCTGACCTCTGTGCAGATGACAACCATATTTTTCTTAAAAACATCTGATCAGCATAAAATGGCTTTGATAGTGGATTGCATCCCAACAATGGCTCCTACGGGATAAGCAGCTGCTCTTAGCTTGGGCAAGGTGCAACTTGATGAAGCACTAGCCTTCTAATGTCTCAATGTTAAAGCTCAACAGTTCTCTGACTGCTTATTAACATTCCATTAGGATGCTCTAGGTCCAAAGGATAGTCTCAAGGCCAACAGTTAATGTCGAGCATGAAATAATTAGTTCAAAAATAAGAAGCAACCCAATAGCTTCTGAAACGACGACAAAGGGGTTGCACTCAGATGGAGACAATGTTTGATTTACATTTATTTTATGTTAGACTGAAATATTCCCATCTGCAGTCCAATTTGCTGTAACAACAGGACAGACATACCTACTGATTCCCAGGTCTCCGAGGCCATGGGAGATAGCTTAGCGGGACTCCGCGAGGAGATGGTGACATGGAGTTCACTAAGAAATCGGCTGACTCAGGTCACCAGCTCCAGAGGTCCTACAGTCAGGTCTCACTCCTTTAAATCTACAAGATGGTTCTTCCCTCAACTCCCAGCTTTTCACTCCTTTATTTCCATCATATTCTGTGACTCGTTGCATTTTGAGTATGTAGGCATGTCCTCTGGTGAGAAGAAATCGCTTCTATGTTAAATGACAGTTTGAAAATAAATATAACATATTTCAGAAAGCCAACACCATTATATTCCTGGTATTCTTAAATATTTAAGACCAACATTTTTGGACTTGAAGCATTATTCAACAAATACAAATACAACATGTCTTTATAATTTATTCTTAACAGGGGAAGAGTTAAGAGCAAAATACACATTGACCTATAATCTAGAATATTTCTGCAAGTACAAGAGCTACCAGTTTTGTCTTTTCTTGACTCTGCATGTTCTTATTTTGAAACTAGTTTCTAAGTAAAAAATTATGAATTATGTATGTTACATATATTCGAACTATTCTGAATATAAAGATTCTTGGAAACATACACGTAGTTCATTCCAAAAAGAAAGTTATACAATAAGACTACAAGAAAGAACGTTCAGATAAAAATTCAGGAAATGCTTTAGCTCCATGTTCATGATTCTCAACTCCCTTCTGGGCCACTAGAACCCTTTTAACAAGAGCTTGCAGAAAGAAGTTTCATTCTGCAATGCCATCTATCTTTTATTAAGAAATAAGAGTTGACAAATGGCGCCCTTGTTTATAAAGACTTTTGTTTTGATAGGATTAAAATGACTAACATTAGGCACTTGACCCGATTTGGTAAAGCAATAGAGACATTTCCTACCATAAGATAGAAGAAATTAAATATTAGGATTATGTAAGACCATGAGACATAGCTGAAAGGAATAAAGATCAATTGTTTCTCTTCCAGCCAGTAGTGTCTATGTCTGCTGGTGTACCATATTTCAACTATTAGAAGGCCATTAAATTACTAATTTGTCTTTGTATACTAATTTTAAGACATACCTATTTAAGAATCAAGTTGCATGAGACATTGAGGTAACAAGAAAATAGATTGCTTTGTATGTTTTCAATACCCTTGCCTCATAAAGTCTCAAAAAAATAGACTTATTTTTTAAATTTAAAAGGCATTCTAGAACAGAAAGTTTCATTTTATAAAGTAATATGTTCATTTTGTAATATTGTAGAAATAACCACATTCTTGTCAAAGGTTGCTCTATACTTTATCAGTTTGCTAATAAAGCAAAATAAAAATGATACTTTAAAAGAATGTTTATTATATGTTGAAATGCATGTCAGTAAAAATAGCAAGTATATGGCCTTTGAAAATGGTTCAGTATGCTCTTTGAATCAGAGATAATTTTTTTTAGTGTAGTATGACTACATAATGTGAATGTTCTTAATTGACTTGAATTTAGCTAATCTGGAATTTTTAACTGTTGACAGATTTTTAGCTGATTTGACCAGATTATTTTTGTTATTTAGTAATTTCAGTCAACAATTACAAACAAGTTGCTTATGTAGACAAACTTTTCTTGGTCTTTCTGTTGAACTAAATTAGAACTGGGTCCAATTTTTAAAGATTTTTGTCTTATGGTACTAATTCCACAGATCATAGTGCTCGCATAGCATTGAGTATTTATTTTCTTCACTGCTGTTAATACAGCTTTAAATTAATATGTGGAGCCGGCGGAGGGGCTCAGTTGGTTAAGAGCGAGAGCTCTGAGCAACAGGGTCCCTGATTCGATTCCCACGTGGGCCAGTGAGCTGCACCCGAGCTGAACTGCTGCTGAGCTGGTGAGAGCATTTGCTCTTAGCAGCAACGTTGCCAGTTTGACTCCCGCATGGGATGGTGGACTACGACCTCTCCCCATCCCCCAAACTCCCCACAACTAGATTGAAATTGGCTACTGGACTTAGAGCTGAGCTTGCCCCCTCAACAACTAAGATTGAAGGACAACAACTCGACTTGGAGCTGATGGGCCCTGGAAAAACACAATGTTCCCTTCCCCAATTCCCCAACACTGTTCCCCTCCCCAATTCCCCAATGAAAATCTTAAAAAATAATTAATATGTACTTCAATATGGTTTTATTATACTGAGAAATATAAACTTATATATATAATAATTTAGCATGTATAACTTCAGGGTATGCAATATTTACAATAATTGTTTTCCACATCTTAATAACCCCCTCAAATAGAATTATGTCACACTGGAAATATATTTATGAGTAATTTTTTTAAATTATAGTTTTACTAGAGTAAAAATAGAACTACCTTATGATCCAGAAATCCCACTGCTGAGTATATCTCTGAAGGAAATGAAATCAGTACTGTCTCAAAGAGATATCTGCACCCCCATGTTCATTGCAGAATTATTCACCATAGCAAAGATACGGAAACAACTGAAATGTTCTTCAAACAGATGAATGCATAAAGAAAATGTGGCACATTTGTACAATGGAGTATTATTCAGCCTTCAAAAAGAAGGAAGTCCTGCCATTTTTGACAAAAATGTATGACCTTGAAAGGCATTACGCTAAGGGAAATCAGCTAGACAGAGAAAAAAAAAAGACAACTATAGGATCTCACTTGTATGTGGAATCTAAAAAAAAAAGTCACTGTTATAGGAACAGAGAATAGAACAGTGGCTACCACGGGGTGAAAGGAGGGGAAACGGGGTGACATGTGGGTCAAAGGCACACGTTTCAGTTGTAACAAGTTCTGAGGCTCTAATGTACAGCATGGTGACTATAGTTAATAAATAGTATTGCATACTCGGAAGTTGTTGAAAGCAAATTTTAAGCATTCTCACCACATAACTAAAAAAGAAAGAGAGTTAGCTATGTGATTACATGAGGGGATGGATGCATTCATTATCTTGAATTAAGAATTCTACAATGTATATATGTATCCAACCATCGCAATGAACCCTTTAAATATATACAATTATATGTGTTAATTAGCCTTCAATAAAGTTAAAATTAAAAGAAATTCATCTTTTATTATTAATGCTAACGTGTCTATTTTTTTAAAGTATTCATGTAGCATTTACATCCAAGCGTATGAAATACATAGCAGATAGTCATCACATACCTAGAATGAAATCATTAACATATTAGTTTAAAGCAGCAAGAAAAGGCTATAATGCACACTAGAGATGCATTTCAGTGATGGGTTCTATCCAAAGGAAATAAGTTTACTCTCTATTAGAGATAAATATTTAGGATAAATGAAAGGAAGGGAACTTGAATTATCCCAGCCTCCTTCACCCACTTAAAAAAAATATTAGAATACTTTCCTCTGAAGCTCTGTGTGACCATCTGTCTACCACAGCGTGGTTGTGGGTGTTAAACTGTGTGTTATATCCTAGATAAAGGAAATGCTGGAATATCTGACACATAACAGATGCTCAATAAATGACTGGCATTGTCAGTGGGAGCGTACTTACACTTAAGAGAATAGAATCTACTACTACTGTTCTAATGGCAGCAGTTACTAGTAACAAGGAGATGGGACAGAAAATATCATCCCTGAGATAAGTAGAAAACATTTTCACTTTAAAATGTATGTTCTAAAATTTTTCCTAAGTACATTTGTGGACTAAAATTCTATCTCCAGCTAAATTTCTCCTTATAGGTAGAACACTCAATTCATCAGTGGCTAAATAATATTCCATTGCTGTGTCAATATGCTACTTTTCACAATTACCAACTTCCTTCCCCACAAAAAAATCCCAAAATCTCAAGCCCACGTTTAAACCTAACCTGTTTCCCCCCATTATATAAGAATGCTTACTGCTCCAATTCTATAATTGAGTTCACTATGTAGATGAAAGGTTTCTTTATTTTTAGAATTTAAACTCTGTCGTTGCCACCTGGAAAAGAGGTTTGGTTTTATTACCCCAAAGGTGGTGATAGTCATCGGTGCATGTGTGTTTGCATTCGTATGAGAAGAAATGCTTACGGCACATTTAAGGCAGTTGCTTCACAGAGCTGTTATTTAAAGATTTATAGATGTGTGAGAGGCATTGCTACTTAATTACCATTCCCAAATTGGTCTAATTATGAGTCTGTGCCTCACACTTCCTTCACACATCTAGTGCCCTTTGCTCTGTATGCGCGCATGCTCTGTGACGCAATGCTAGAGCTGTGCTTGTTGGTAACAAAATATGGCGGCTTTGAGAATGTTTCCTGGCAGAGTCCAATGAATGCATCCGACCAGCATGCTATGAAAATGTTGAAGCAAAACACTTAACCCTCAGCAAATATCCTCTGGAGAATAATAGCTTTGGGGGCTATGTTATAGTTTGTACTGTCTTGCAGGTGAGGCAGAAAACATTTGGCGCAGAAGTTCTTTTAATCGGATGTTTACAACCATGCTCGATATTTATCTCAGGTAATGCTATGAAATTCTGTTTTCACCTTGCCCTGTCTTCCTAGACGCCCGTTTTGGTTGAAGGGCTTTGACGTGAATTTCCTCGTGGGGGCTTAGAGATGAGGGCCTGACGGTTCTAAACAGGGAGAAGAGCCATGTGAGAGCCTTCGGGAAAATAAGGACGTGAAATCACACTGTCTGAAAAGACCCAGGCTACGGGGTTGGACCAGAGCCCTGGCTGACATCTTCCAGCGAACAAGGGTTAGGCGTGGGGTTCGAAGGAAAAAGAAGGACTTCCCACTGCTCCTATGGCCAGCATTGACCGACTGATGGTTTAATTTTGACCAGTCTATCAGCAAAGGGATGCTATGCACGTGACAGGGTTAAGTATTTTCTAATGATGCTTTTAAAAGGCAGGTTGCAAAGAGAATGCACATTTAAATACTGTCTTCGTTTGAGGGACGCGTGGAGTATACAGGCCAGTGGTCTGTGCCAAGGTTTGGCAGACAGTGACACGGGGGAGAACTCGCCTACAACATACATCGTCTTGGCAGAGTTGTTTGTGAGCTCAGTAAAAGTCTGCAAAATCAAGAGTGCCACTTCATTTTGTCAGGCGCAAGGGAACCGGGAAGACCGTTTGTTGTTATATTTTTGCAGAGGCCAGGACTGCTTTTGAGGGTTAAAGAAGACCATCAGCAAACCCCATCCTTGTCCCTAGTGCTCCCCCATTCTTCATGGGTGCCCGCTCGACCTCAGCGTGCCGCAGGAAGAAGCCAGCGCCTGTAGGTGGCGCCCCACGTCCGTGCTTGCGCCCTCGCGGCGCTCTGGGCTCAGCTCGGAAACCCGGCGCGTCTTCCTAGGTCCTTAGAGCTCGGAGCAGGCATTTTAATAAATAAGCGCAAGTGCCAGTGCGCTCCAGGAGCCCCGAGGTTCAGAGGAGCAGCACAGAAACCCCAGCGGAGGCGCCTCCTAATCCCAGCCAGATCCTGACATTTGCCAAACTGGAGATTCCGGAACCGCATCCTTTAAACCATTAAAACCCCAAGCTTTTTTTTTCTCTCCAACCCAGTCTTTTTTTTTTTTTTAAAGAAAACTGCTTCTCCCCACTACCACCCCCCAATTATGAAAGTGGTCACGCTGTTCAGGATTAAGACTTGGAGGGAATTTGGGAAAGAAAAGACAGAATCGAAAAGCAGAGGTGCCACCGGTCTCTGAGGGTGCCTAATTTTTAAGAGAGGCTTCTGGGAGGATTTCGCTCTGAGTGTTTTGGGGTGAGAGCCGCACCTGGCGGTGCAGGGTGCGGTGGGGGTGCGGGAGCAGTGCGGAGCCGGAAGGCGGCAGTGCGCCGAGCCATCGGGAAGTTCGGCTGTGCAGTCTGGAGACCGGAGGCGAGAGCCGCGCTGCGGGTGCGCTGGGTGCCGGGGCCCTCCACGGCTGCGGGCCGGGTGCGGAGCAGACCCGGCGCAGGCCAGGTGCGGGGTGGGCGCGGTGCAGGGCGCAGGACATCTGGGTGCGAAGCGTGCATGGTGCGGCTTGGGGTTCGGGCGTGCGGGTCCCCGGCCAGGCGCCGTGCGGGGCGTACCCGGAGCCGGAGCTGGCCGGCGCGGGAAAGAGGCAGGGCGGGGCGGCGCGGTATTGGCCACGAGCGGGGAGCAGGGTCGTGGGGGTGTCTCCTCCCGCCAGCTCCGCTCATCGCCTCTAAGCAGAACTTGGCGGACAGCGGTGCTCGCTCACCGTGGAAGTTCCAGGTAACCAACCCGACCCTGCGCTCCGCGATCCGCGCGTTAATTGCATTCATGCGTGTATTTTAATGGGGACCACCGCGACTCTGCGTCTGAGCGTCCGGAGAGCGCGACAGAGAGGAGATCGGAATCGTTTTGTCTGGGGCTGAGGACAGAGCTCTGCCACTACTCAGGGAGAAGCAACTTCTCTCTTCTTAGACGATCGGAGTTGTTCGGAGGCCGGGAGCGGGGAGCGGAGAGGCTTCTGTCCTTTTCCGTGCTGGACTGGGTATGGAAAAGACTGCCTGGTTTAGGGGGAGCTGAGGAGGCCAAGTAAAAGTGCAGACGGCGCCAAGTTAGCAGAAAGCCCAGGGGCTGCCTCTCAGCCCGGGAAGAAACAAAAGCTGCACCATCAGCCCCGCTCGGGGCTCCGGTCGCTGGCATCCTCTGGTCCTGCGCCAGACAGAGGGACCCGCGGGGCTCTCCAAAGCGCTCGCTGCTGGCTGTGGGGACGTGGACGTGGGTGTCTGCTTTTAGGGTCTCTCCCCTTCTCTCTTTCTTCCTCTTAATCTTGTTCACCCTAAGGCGCTTCCTGGGGATTCGGTCTTTGGGTGGAAAATGGATAAGATCTTCTCACTAAGTGGACTGCTTTAAGAAAACCTCCAGGATGGAGAAATAGAGGATGAAAGGGGGAGCGGCGAAAGGAAAACGGCTTCTCGCTTGGTGTGGCTTTCAAGAAAATGCCACCGAAATGAAGGCGATTCAGCATTAGTGGATTTTGTCTTTGCCCGCGACCGGAGCCCCCAGCGCCGCCTTTGGCTGAATGTGCCTGGGGGCAGGGTGTGGCGGGCGGCGCTGGCAGCACCCCCGAGGGTCCCCCACCCCGTCTTCGGGCTGAGGCCTTGCGGAACCGCGGGCCCCCTGGCCTGACCCCACCCCCGGCGGCGGAGCCTTCCGGACGCCGCCCTGTCTAGCGCCCCAGGGCGCTCCTTGGGACTTCTTGTGCCCACCGGGGTGAGGGGTGGCTGTGCGCGGGACCGAGAGGGTGGCCTCCAGCGACGGGATCGCAGCGCCCCCAGCAACTGCGCCCCGCGCCTCCTCCCCGCACGGCTTCACCTCCCAGTCTAAGGGTTTGGGTTCTTTGCCCTGACAGGTCCGCTGGCGTCTGTCTTCTGAGGACGACCCTGGCCTTAACCATCCGAGCGGGGGACGGAGGCCAGAGGAGGCTGCCCACCGGCCCCGCGCGTGGCTCGCCCTCCGGCGCTCCCCCCGCGCCTGCCCGCCGCTGCCCCCGCGCGTCGCCGCCCCAGCCCCAGCCCCGATGCCGGCGCCCGGCTGGGGCCCCCGCGGGC
>NW_017732462.1:14662-57966 GCF_001890085.2 Hipposideros armiger | reverse complement strand
GGACGGTGGGGAGGTTGCCACCTGGACCCAGGAATCCGCCCCCCACCCCTCACTCCGTGAACTTGCCCGAGCAGGGACGACTCATTTCCAACCTCCGTCAGACTTGCGGGAAAAGAATGATTTCCTTCCACATCTCCAGTGTTTTCTTTGAATATTGACCATTCCTCGGGAACCTGGCCTCTAATTAGTTTTAGACGACAAGGTCTTCAGGAGAAATGAAATGATCGATCCGAGCAATTTGTACCTGTGATTGTAAAGTCGATATGGGATTTTATTGTTGGGACCACTGGCGTTTCTTCTTTTGTGTGGACGTTGTCGTGGTGCCCCACCAAGGAGTGCCGCAGACCTCAGGATGGATTGCAGGTGGCAGCCCAGGCTCGAGGAAGAGCCCAGCAAATCACCACCCGCCAGACGGTCCTTGAAATGTGTTCTCTGTGTGTCTGTCTGTTCAGCCTTAAGGGAGAGAATGGCTTCACTTTCATTCTGTATTTTTGCCCGGGTGGACGGGAGGACTCGGGAGGGGGAAAGGGGCATTGTGAACCTGTCAAGAAGTGCTTTATCTGGAGAAGCAAAATTTTGCACGGTTGGACTACGACTTTTGTTCTGTATTGTTTGTGTGTGTGTGTGCGTATGTGTGTGTGTGTTTCTTGAAAAGCTTTACTTTTCTTTCCACGCTCAGCTCTCCCTCCTCACCCCTGCTTTTATTTTTCATGCTGGGGTGAAGGAGAGGAAAATGTACGTTGCATTCCTGGATGAGACCAAACCAAACCAAACCAACCAACCAACCAAACAAACAAACAAAAAGCTGTGTATTTTGTTTTGGATGAGACCAAGCCAAAAAATAAAAAAAGGTACCTGTATATCAAAGTACAAATGACAAATGGACAATTCTGCTTGTTCTTTCAAAGAGACTCGATCAGAGGCACCTTAGAACTAACAACCTGGGCTTTTTTCTTTTCCTTTTTTTTTTTTTTTAATTTACACTCTGGAATGTGTCTTTAAGAACCTGGTGATCCCAGGTGGCCTGAATCATGGAAGATGAGAACCGGAGCTGTCATGACCACGTCTCCTAAACACAGTTTCCTCCCTCATGGCCTGGGTGCTGCCAGCGGCATGTTTTCATTTGTGTGGGTCCACCTCTGCGTGAGCACACCAGGATCAGGTGTGTCAAAGATAACAGGACCAGACGCTTCCCCAGAATCCTCTTCTGATCTGCCCAGGAAAGAGGGGTGTTGCCGCTGCCCTGTGAGCAGCTGGCTGGGAGCCACCGGGAAGTCACAGTGACCACAGGTGTTGGCAGAGGCACCCAGGAGCACATTTGCAAATCCTTCTTGTTTTGGCCCCTTGTTCAACAGTGTTACGAAAAATCCAGCTGCGAGTTTGATGGGCACAGGATTGTTAGGCCAAGGAAATGTCACTGATCCCAAAGCAGTCAAAGAAGAGACCTCAAACCGGATGTTACTTTGCCCTTTGTGTAACAATGTAACCAAAATATTGATGATAAAAAGTCATAATTTAAGATTCAGAATAAATGGGTTTGATGTGTGCCTTGCTCTTCTCCCTTCACATCGTCTGCCAAACTCGCAACATGTGTGGAAGTCTAGGCCAGGGGTCAGGGACCCGGGGAAAGTCAGTCCATTCTGTGCTTGTGTAAAAAATGCACCCACAAATACCCCTCTAGTGATGGGTCTAGACGGAAACTGCACACATCATACATTCCGATTTCTATATAAGATTTCCCACACGGGGAAATTTGGGGGGAGATAAGTGAAAAAGACAGCATTCAAAGGCTTCCTGGATGGGCAGTCTGCTTTTATCATATATAATCACTGATGCGGTACAAGCTCCAACCCCATACTTGAATCAGAGAACGCGGATATTGAAGGGACTGGCGTTTGAAGATAGCATCAGTTGTTTCAGAGGTATGCATGAGGATAGAGCGGCACTGGATTCCACGTTCAGAAAAGTAATGCGGTGGGGATTACAGACATGAAAAAATCTAGCCTGACTAAGGGTCTGCGTTCCACTGGCCGTAGGTGAAGGGCATAATCGGATGCAGAATTAAATTTGAATTAAAACGCTGTTACATTTGGTGAGGGGCGGGGGTGGGGTGGGGAATCAAGAAACATCAGCCAAAAATGACTTGGGGTGTTTTGACTGTGTGATTCCTAGAGACACTTCTCAGCGAGAGCGTTGTTTATGGGTGCTGACAAGCAGCAGGATGCTGGCTAATATTTTTTCTCTGTGTTTTATTGCCCTTGGTTATTTAGTCCTCTTTCCTGTGCTTCTTTAACCTTTTGTTCAATTGAAAACATACAGCAAGCCTCATGAGTGGACAATATAGCACTTCAGAGATTGAAAGACATATGAGTGCTTGTTATTTTTGTTGGTTACCAGTATGGGATACACATATTTCTTTGTGTTTACAACTTCATTGCATATAGGCTGTCATTTGGTTATACTCTCTAATAAATGGGCTATTAAATTGGCCAATCTAAAAATAAGTACATTTCAGGAATTTCTTTTATATAGGGAAATACGCTTCATCCTATTTCTCTCCCTCTCTCTCCCTCTCTCCCTCTCTCTCTCTCTCTCTCTCTCTCTCCCTCTCTCTCTCTCTCTCTCTCTCTCTCTCTCTCTCTCTCTCTCTCTCTCTCTCTTTCTCTGTTTTTTTCTCAAGCCGGATGTCAAAGGCTATAGTAGGAAGAAGCCATGATGGGGGTATTTCTGAAGTTGTTTGTCACCCACTACCACCTCTGCCCAGGTGCTAGGTGGCTGAGTATCTTTGAGGGAGATGAAGCTCCTGTGTGTGGTCTACCAAGCTATGTAGGTCAGATGAAAATTTGAAATTGATTTTCCTTTAGTTGGAACAAAAGGGATGCCTGTAATAGTTGCAGCTCAGTTTGATCAGCCCTGTGTTGGAGCCTAAGTCCCCACACCTGCAGAGTGAGGACCCTGAGCCCTACACACCTGCCCAGCTCACAGGGCGATGGTGACGGTGACCCTGAGGTCTGAGGACTGCCAGGCACCAGGGTAACAGGAGGGGTCAGATAGTATGGAGGGCATTTCTGGAAAATCTGATTTCTCAATGTGCGGTTTATGAAAAACATTTAAAATGAACCTCTGGGGACATTTTTTTTTTCTGTGAATTTCCATATTCTCAAATAGTGTGGTAAAATGGTGGCACTATATTGAAGTATAACTTGATTTTTAAGAATGGTAATATAAACATGTCAAAATCTATACATTTTCATATGAACTCGATTCTTCAATTATGTTATTTGACGAGCCTATGCGGCTCCAGCCCGCCGTTACATTCCAGCATGCAACGCCAACGTTTCATAAAAATATGCAACTGTAACATTTTTAACATGAGGAGAAAATGAATTACCAGTTTTTTGGCATTATAATAGTAAGTTGGTCTGGTTGACAAATGTTAATCCTATCGAACTATACATGCGCTTAAACAATAGTGTTTTTTAAACTTAAAATATATTCCAATTTGAAACACAACCCTGATGATTCCACTCGTGAGAAACTGTGTTCACCATCTGACACTCCTGAGCTTCTCTGGCCTCCTAATAGTTTTGATTTCTGCGCTCGTGTGCAATGAAGTTACTTACATTTTGAAAGTTTGTCCTGACTATGACTTCTCAGAGCATAGGTGATAAAAGCCTCTTGACCACTGGCATGAAAACAATGGGAATCCTGTAGAAATTTCATAATGACTTGTTTGGGAAACATTTTTTTTTTAGCTAAATCTAGTTATATCAGGGATCAGTAGAGTTAAAAAGATACGCAAAGCAAACTCAAAGCCTTTGCTTAATCCTCAAGTTTATTTGTAATATTTCCATGATATCAAGGAAAATGATAACTTATCAAGTCACATACATAGTAACTCTTACATATATATTGTTTGCTTGCAGATACAAGAACATGCACACCGGCTTTTTATCATAGTGATATAAAATTAAATATATAGATTGGCCACATTCTCCTGGAATCTAGAAATATGTGGGAGGAGAATTTGATGAATCACTTCATACAAGCAAAAAACCCAAAACAAAAACACAACAACAAAAGCAACATGGGTTGCTCTAGCATGCCTCATATATAGCAAAAGGAGCAAAGAATGTTCTCTCAATTTATATCCCCATAATTTTGCAATCTTTTATAAGGAAATAAATACTATATAAGATAATGTTGCTGTGAGTAAATAGTTAATGTTTATATTTTCTGCAGCATAGGAAGTAGATAATAATCTAATGCATAGACGCACATGAGTGAAAGACTCTGTTACATTATATCGATGATGGTGAAAAATGATAGAACTCAGGTAGGTTACCTTGAATCACTCTACAGGCTTCACTGTGTACTCTGTAAAAACGCTTGTAAAAAACGTAGAACTGCAATAGCTTTTGCCCTTTGCTTTGCCTATATGTAGGAGTTTAATTTTCACTGAGACTATTTCTAAAGCTGGCACTGCTACTAAAACGGGATATTACGAACATTTAAAATTTTAAGATCAAAGCCTATACATTCTCATGAGACTCTTAAAATTGATTTTCTTGGCATTTAAAGAGCAAGCACACCAAATATAAGGAAATATGTTAAAATAACGTTTCCATTTTGGTTTTATCATTTCACATTTTTCGAGCTCAGAATCTTTTTTTTTTATGATACTCTGTGAAGACATTAAGTGATGATGGCCCATTCATTAAACAAGTCATTTATATATTTGTCTAGCTTTTTAAAACATTATTTTTGCAGATAGATGTTACCTACTGCCTTTGCAGACAGAAGGCTACAATCCATTCACATTTAGATATATATTTTTTATAGCTATTCATGATGTGATTGGTCCGATCCAGTCCTCACCCCTTTAAGAAAAAAAAAAAAAGTCTTGTCAAAATTCCTTTAACATAGAGTCAACGAATATAAACTTTTTAAAAAATGGCTTTTGTTTGGGTCTGTATAATAACATTATACCAAAACATGTATTCTAAGTAAATGAGCTTTTCTTCCATTCCCAGACCCAGTAGGGTACCTTGAAATTTAAGGGCTGAAGCCATGTGGGTTTACCTCCTGCCGCTACCAGGAGCTCTGTTTTATCTTCCTAAGTGGATTTTGCTGTGGGTTTCCATCACCAGCATCACTTAAGGGTCTACAGCCTCATAAATCATCATCTTCATCAGCTTGCCCACTTACACTCACTGCGTAGTGTAAATGGGCTCCCTGACAACTTAATTTGGAAAAGAAATCTTCATTCTCTCTTCTCAATGCCGGAGGCAGGACTCCCCAGGGCTGGAAGGCTGCCTTGCGCTGGAGCTCTCCTCATAGAATGGAAGCTGTTTACTAACAAGCCCCCGCCCGTCTTGCGGCCTGAGGAGCAATGCCTCGCTTGACATCATCGTTCCCTCCTATTCTTCAGGGGTGCCGATATCTCCTGAATTTGTTTCAGGTGGCAGAAAACCCTGATGGAGAACGTTGGCAATACATTGGCATGTGGAACTCCTGAGTATTTTGCTTAAGTCTGTTTGCTCTGACTTGATTCATTTATGAAATTCTTCTATCTATTTTATGCTTTCAGAGTCCAGCAGAATATAGAGAATCTTAACATTTCCTTGGCTTTCTCCTATACACAAACGTTTACTGTGCTCCCGTGTGCGTTGTTATTATGGAACTGACTTAAGAATAATACCTGAAATATAACTAGATTCACCGGAAAAAATTTGGTGAATTCTCCTTATTACTAAAATCCCTCATGTGCAATATTTCACATATTTCATTAATATTTTCATAAATAGTATACTTCCAGAGAGAAGTCTATCCCTGAAAAACATATTTAGGACCTGAAAATGTGACGCTGTCGTTTTTCATATTCCCAAGCACCGTGTCAGGATGTCTTTGCAGAGTTTTTGTTCTGGAATTGTAAACTGTGAGTGGAAACAGCAATTAGATTACTTATAAAAAGTAATCTGTTCTTTTGGGATCAGGGTTTAGGTATTTCTTTTTCATGCCACCATATTTATGGATGGCTGCCTAGGAGCCTGTGTGCTTAGCAAGGATGATAGAAAAATGAAGACACACTCAGTGTGCGCCAAGAGCTTACAGTCCTCATTAAAAACAGTGTTCAAAACTAACCTGGAACATATCCAGTTCAACAGATGGTGAGGGGGGGCCTGGGGTGGGTGTGGGAGGAACCTTAGAAAGTTGAGCACGTATTTACTAAAGAAAATATTGTAATTTGTATTTTTCACATATGAAGAGGAGGAGGTTATTTTGGTGTTGACGCTGAACAATGAACATCAGCTGGTCTCCCAACCAAGTGTCCCCACCCCATTACCTCTCCTCCCTCCATCAACATGGTGGGATATTTGGCAGGTGTGTGGCAGACCAGAGCTCGTGAGCTCACCTGGGAAGTGTTCAAGTGGAATGGGGATGGAGGCAGGAAACGTCCATTGTTGTTTGTTTGTTTATTTATTTATGTGTTTATTTATTTAACTTTCATTGTTTTAATGCATGAAGGTTAAACGATAATAGCCCTTTGTACAGTTTTATTTCTGCTTGCCTTCTTTGCTGCATTGCATGCTAGAATTAGAAGACAGATGTAAGGTAAGATACAAATAAGGCATGATGTGAAGTCCATCTGAAACAGAACTGTGCGTGTGAGGGGTCATGTCTACCTCTTGGGCATATACCACAGGATGTTAACTTAATAAAGTGCAAATGTAAGAAAAAACAAAAAACGGAAGAGAAATGTGAGACCAAATGGCACTGGTAGAAAACCTGAATTCTGTTATGTTGTATTTACATAATCATAAACAGGTGTGTTTGTGTGTGTGTGAATGTTGCACACAAGCAAGTATTTATAGTCGGCACTGACTGTCCAAATGCGTTCTCTGCCCTTCCAGCTGTGCTGTCCCTGGAAACTTGCTTTCACGTGGCGTGGAAGGGATGGACCCAGGTACCTTGGCTTGGGAATGTGGACTCAGTTCTCCTCACTTCTTATCTCGATTATTTGGTCTATGCTTTATACATCACCTCTTGTATTCAATCTTAGGAATGTATTTCACTAGAAGGTAGAAATTACAGCTGGTCCTCCTTACAGCTTGAGAACTGTTGAGAATAACGAAGCCTGCTGGTGCTAGAAACCCAACAGACACTTATGGTCAGCAGATCAGGGCCTCGTCTGCTCTGCATCATGAGCACCTGAATTACCGTGGCACAAAAGAATGACAAGGGGCTGGGCTCTTACAGGAAATGGATGTGTCTCCCTAGTCACTCCAGGCAAAAGGCATGTATGCATCAGGCTGTGATAATTAGGGAAGACTTATTCTCCCTGAAGGCCGATTACTTTTCATACTTAAGTTTTCCTTTTTCTAAATGTCTCAAAATGTACTGCACCAAAGAGTGAATGGCACACATTTTTTACTCTTGCTTCTTACCAATTCCTGAGTGTGCTGATTAGAAGAGATTATTTGTTAAAATAATCTTTTCTTTTTTTATCTTAATGGGGAATTGAAAGGAACCTCAATTTATGTTATATTTTCTTCCAGAGTTGCAGAAACATTTGTTTCAGGAGAAACTCCCCAATAGATGGTGCTGCTGCTGTGACTTAAACCACTGAATAATTAGTATGCAAAAAAGCTCCAAAAGAGGCCTCTGGGAATTCCCTTACATCAAGCTCTAGAAAGACAAAAAATGTGGCTTTATTTTTGCTAAACCAAATTGACATAATTGGATAATTTGAAAACTTTGGAAAGATTTCTTACTGTTTTGAGGTCTAGAGAGTACTTCTCATCTCCATTGTTCGTATCTCAAATATCTTCGAAATACAACCACAAACAAAATTGAGAGTCACACAAGGGTGAGCTGAATGGCTTTCCACGTGTCATCATCTGCTCCCATATGTTTCAAGGGCCTATTGATTAATGCTTTACTATGAGGGTTATTATACAAATGAAAAATACTCTCCTTTTTTCCTATTTATAGGAAAGAATAGGTGCAGGAACCATATTGGCAGGATGCTCTTGATAAACTTTAACATTTCAACCCTTTACATGTGTGAGGTCTTGTGCTGAGTGCTTTACAGTTCTTTCCATGTGATCATTATGCTAACACTATAAAGTAGACACTATCGTCGTTACCATTGTACAGATGATCGGAATAAGGTTTAAAGCGACTAAATGATGTGGCCAAAGTCTCCCAGGAAATGAATCACAAATATAGAATGAGAGCTAAAGTGTGAAAATTTTTCTTAAATAAGAAATCTATATATACTATGATTAGTCATACGTGTTCACATCAGTTATTGCCATACAATGCATTGTTTAAAAAAATGGACACTTTTTTTATTTGCATTCTGCAAATACAAAAACTGCTTTGTTGTAATCCTAAGAGAAATATTGCCATTGCTGCTGTAAATTTACTGACTCTCTGATACCAGAGACACCAAAGTCTGGGCTCTCATGTTTGGTTATCGTTCCCACGCAGAAAATGACAATGGAAACATTTTTTTCTTTACTTCTCTTGCCAAAACACTTTGCAAAGATGAACTCAGAATGCTCGAACATACATACACAAATAGCTCATGTTCCCAACAATATTGTATATTTTATAAAGGACACAGGTCACTCTTTAGAATCCTAGAGTAAAACCTGAGAAACCAGTGCAGGAAGTAAATTAGCCACACTTGACTAGAGCAGTTTGCCTTAAAGCTGTTTATGAAGCTTTATGGTTAACCTCTGGCTGCAGACACTCTTAGAACCTGGAGCCCGGATGTTTCTTAAGAGGCTAGCTCTTTAGCCCTGAATACATAATTAGCAAAATTAAAACGAATTATATAAAATTAAGGAAAATTTTAGAGATAGCATGTGTCCTTTGGTTGAATGAAAGGTTTTTACTATATTCTAATCAAAGGGAAATATATTTTTGAATTTAGATAAAAAGGCAAAACTAAAGATGTCTCCTAGTATTTCTTTTATCTGAGAATAATTTTCCACATTTTGGTTACTTCTCATTATACCTTGTTGCAAAACATATTACCTTAAAGATTGCAGACATAGAAAAGGACTTACATTTGAAACTATTATATCTAAATTTACTACCAAGACTTTTCACCTGAAAAATACATATTTTCAGAATATTTGAAACAGAAGATAAAGAGTTTTTTACGGGGTTTTGTTGTTTTCTGAATGTACTTTTTGTAAAAAGAAAAAACAAAATCACATTCCCATTCAGAAAGGTAAGACAAAAAGTACCTTTAACAACTTTTTATTTATTTACAATAAGAGATTTTAGTGGGCAAGTAAATAGTCTGCTTTAAGAGAGATGAGGACCTATGATAGTATTTGGGTTCTTTGCTTAGCTTTACCACAAGGTGGAAAGCCTTAAAAAGTACCCTTCACTACTTAGTACAACCGAAAATAAGGTAGATTAGCCAAAAATGTAATAATAACCCAATGTCCTTGTCAAATGAACTCTCATCAGAACTTGAACCACAGACATTGAAAGTTATTGTTATTCACAGGTAGGTTTTCCTTTACTCTGATTCTTCTCCAAAAGTATTTGCAATCAGCTATAGACCAGAGTGCTTTATCTTCAACAAAAAGGGCTTTAGAGACCCATGGGTAGGATCATGATGGATACTCTGGGGCGCAGACTTCTGATGGCTTTTCCTAAATACCTCGGAGACTATACTGCTGGCTGAGTGAGCAGGTCCAGAGCTCTAGTGAAGAAGCTGATGATCTCATAAAACTGCTAACCCAAGATCAAGCAGAACAAGAAATAATTACACGGGACTGAATGAACTGATGAAGAAGAATAATGATTTTTTACAGCTTTGGTTTCAGACATTGCTGGCTCTACTTTCTGCATATAAGAAATTCCTTTTCTTTTTCTCTTAAGCTATCTATAACACATAATTTAGTACACTGTACCTTTGTGGACAGAAATGGAACATGGATCATTTTTCTCCCTGCTGGGTCCCTCCAGAATTTGGAAACTCTTATTGAGTGTTCTCATTTCCATGACAATATAATTATTTGCATAAGTTCAATGAGAACCAACTCTCCCTATAACAGAAAATAATTAGAAAACCTGGTTATATAACCAAGGCTTTGAGGGGACTGTCAGCTTTGAGAATGATGTGCAGAGAATCAGTTATGACCAGACAGTTTTAAGTAACTAAGGTTGATGTTATGAGGCAATGTTTACAAAGTCCTCTTGGAAAACCCACCCTGGTACCTACCTGTCTTATAGGGCTCCCAGCCTTACAGCTGAATATAGAAGGTCATTTCCTGGAAACAGGCTCTCCAGGAAACAGGCCCAGGAAATAGGCTCTCCAGGTGAGGGTGGGTAGGGGCTGACAAAGAGAAGAATTCACCCAAATCTATACGTCGTGCTGCAGCTGAAGTTTGGGGGTAACTTCTTGGGTTGGCTTTCAAAAGTCAAATCTGAGATTTCTTATGAAAAATTCCAGCAAAACACACTTAAAAAGGGCTATGTCATCAATTACCATACTGCTGAACTTATGTAAATGACCAAGCCAAATCTACGGACATCAGACTTATTTTGTAAACTTCGGTTATGTTTGATCAAAAAGAGGGGTAACTGTAGAAGGCAGAAGGAAGGATGTGGTGACCAATTGTGATAGATTTTGGATTTGGAGAACTTGCCAAATAATGACAGGTTTAGGGAAATCACTGTCATCTTATTTATATCAGAGTGAACTTTATTCTTTTTAATGAAAGCCTTCTGCACTTCAGATATATTTGCACTCTGATTTGTGAAACAGCATCTCTAATAGGTGGCAAATCCATTTCCAGTGTATCTTGGGGAAATCAGGAATGGATGGATGACTTATCTCTGTTTATCTGTCCAGACTCGTTTATTTTCTATTAATGTAGATGGTTAGTAGGTTTTGTTATTTTGTGTCTAACTAAACAGTATTTACCATCTATAATATAAGACTGCTACAAGGACAATTTAATATTCCTTGTCAAATATAATATGATGCTTGAATCATGGTGTTCATGATGATCCCCAATCTTGGAACTGGGGAACTACAAAATACCACAAAGTTCATTTCCAGAAAACCCTTAATAGTGTATTTAGAAGATATATGGAGAATTTAGTTTATTTGCAGTATTAAATGCTTTATAACTCTTAGTTGTATTGGTCCTACCCATAGTTTTACTCCATATTTTTCACATTCTAAAACTGCTTCAGACACTGCTTAAAGCACATTAAAATAAAAGCAAAGTGTGAACTAGAAGATTTGTTTTTATCACCTCTTCATTAGAATTCTGTCACTCAGAGGCTAATTAATATCACTAATGAAAAGGAAAGCTTACCATGTAACAGGTGCCATTAACTCATATAACTTCTTGTTAGGAGCCAGTTACTATCACTTTCTCTGGTCTGCTGCAGAGAAAATGGAAACACAGAGATTAGTCAACTCGTTCACCACCACCCCCAGCCCAGCATCCCAGCCATGGTCCGAGTCCAGACTGACTGGCCCGGGACCCACACGGTTGTATGATGACATCATGTGTTTTGGGAGCTGCCTCAGAAAATTTCAATAAAGACGGAAAGCTCCTTTCTCAAATTGATTATTGTGGTCAGACGTCTATCTTGCAAAAGTTTCTTTTTCACTCCAAAATCAATTATGTATTACATTTGTAAGTTAAATATATCTGAGGTTAAAAGGAATTTATGCATTTCATAACATTTTTGAGGCCAAGTACACAATGCCGAGTTAACTCCCAACACTGAAGTACTTAACTCCATGGCTGAATACACTTACCACCAGACTCCAAACATTTATTCATTTATGTATTAGGGCAAGGTCCTGGGGATATGATGAAGACATAAACCTACAGCTCATGAAGCATGTGGGGTGGGGAGATTTGGACAAGCAGATAGGGAAGTACCCCTCTGAATAGTAAATGTTGGGACTTGGAGAAGCAGAGGGTTCCCAGGGCAGAACCACAGTGGAAGGGTTCTCATCCTGCCTGCTGGGGGGATGTTTAAGCTCCTCTGAAGTGGAGCAGGATGGGAAAGATACAGTCAGCACTATCTCGGTGAGGAGGAGGGCTGCGGAAGTCAAGGCAAGTTACAGAAAAAGCCTCAGGAGACACACAGAAGAATCTGGAATTTAGCTTAAGAATAAATACTTAAGAATGTTTTAAGAATTAAAGTGCTATAATCAAATTTAAATCACTGTAATGAGGCTGCTACAACATGAATATAAAGACATAATGTTATGTTGACATTTAATATTTTCTGTTTTCACACATCTTTCCATACTCCCTTGTAAAAATGCATTAAACGGTGTCATAATGGAACATTGATTAATTGTGGAGTCACAGAAGACATGGCCAATAACCATTCATTTGTTTCTAGCCTATCATAACTACCCACCTACAGCCTATGTAGTTTTCAAAGAAAAAAATAACCATATTATGAAAAATGCAACTTATTCTGATTTCTAAAGCAATGTGGAGGCCAATACCTAAGCTATAATGATTTTCTTAAACAAATACGTGTGTTTTATTTTAGGTGGTTATACTTTGGTTTATATGTTTGCTTTATTGATTTTTAACTTGTAGAATATTTAAATCATTTTCCTTCTTTTAAATTAAGATGTAATTTACATTCAGTAAAACGCAGACTTTTAACTTAGAGTTTTGATAAAGTTCCATACTCTAGCCCCCACCACAATCAAGACAGAACAATTCCATCCCTCCCCAAAATTGCCTCTTTTGGGTCAACCTTTCCTTCCATGACCAGCCTCTAAAAAGCACGGATCTCTTTACAATCTTATTTTTGCCTTTTCTAGAATACTATATATTATAAATAGAATCTGACAACATACATTCTTTGGTGTCCGACTTCTTTTATTTCACATAATTCACTTAAGGCTCATTTATATTTTTGTGTCTGTGTTCATTCCTTTTAATTGCTGAATAGTATTCTGTTTCTCAACAATTATAAAAATAGCCACTCTAAACATTTATGTAATGTAATGTAAGAGTAGGTTCTCTTTGAGCATATATTTTCATCACATTTGAGTAAGTACCAAGAAGTATCGAGGACCTGTCACTAGGTCCCCCGTTAAGGGTGTCTAAATATGTTCTTATATATTACTCATCTTACTGAGATGAAATACTCAAGAAAATTAGGTAGTATTATAATGTTTGACTCAGTGCCAGAGTGTAAAGAAGCTCTCTGTAATTTCAGAAAGGGCCATAACTAACTTTGGGGAGAAGGCGAGATGAATTTAGCCGACAGGAAATGGATGGATAGGGAAGGAAAGATGGATGGAAATTGAGATCAATTGCTTCCAATCCAATGAAGAGAATCCTGTGTGTATTTTAGGAGCAGAAAGGAAATTCTAATGTCTTCTGCTGTGTGGCCTTTGAATGATCATGGACAGAAAAAGGAAAGCAACCTGGAGAGTTTACACAAAGAAAAGTTCAAGAGAAGACATGCCAGGCAGCTTCTGGAGGGAAAGGAGGCACTGCAGAGGGAAAGAATAAAGGGTACAGCAAGTCAACTATTTAGTAAGTGAGAGGCGGCAGAGTGACTGTATGTACAATGGTAATGAGATAAGATAAAAGTAACCAGATGTGAGGGACATTTCTGGGAAATGCTTGGTCAAGGACAAGGTAACCAATTTCTAAAATACTGACTATTAATGATTCTCTGACTCGGACTTGTATTAATGCCATGCTTTTTGGATGTCCATTTTTATGACCCTTTTACCGTTATGGAAAAGTCCTGAAATTCAAGACGTGGTGCTGAGGACCACCATTCTCATTGTTTAGAGAACGTGGCTTGTTACATAAATGAGCCAAAGATGGCCTTTGTATATTATTGGCTTCTAGGTTTTCTTGGAAACTTCTCAGCAAGCTGAGTCTCTTTGGCTCAAAAGCCCACAGGTTCCAAATCAAATTTTTACAGATTTAATTGTTTTCAAACTAATCCAAATAAGCAGGTTTGTGGCCATTTCAGTGCCTGCGTGCTTTGCATATCCTGTGACCTTACACCCAGCATCGGCTGGCCATTGATAAACAATCTTGTGGTTATAGGACCCAAGCAGTCCCCACAGTGCGGCGGAGTGACATCCCCTAGACTTACCCTGTCCCTCATCTCTCTCCGCCGAGTCCCCTCACCCTCTCCCACTGTGGATAGCGCCCCCCTTGTTAGAAGCCTCTGCACAGTCACATGCTCTGAGGGACGCCCCTCTCTTCTAGCGCTGTTCAGGTACCACCCAATAGCCCTTGTGTGTTACTGCTGCTCTCGGTTGTATCTTTTCTCCTTGATCAGTTGAAGGGTTTAACTCAGGCAGGAAGGAGTAAGCCTGGGCTTCTTAGGTTTGACTGAGCTGTTAACAAGAATCCCAGTTAGGACCAACGATTACTATTCTTATTTTCCCCCCTAAAATTTAATGAGAAAACTTTCTTGGAGTAACTGGTAGACTGAGACCAACAAATGTTTCATCCCCAGACCTCTGCAAGTCCACTTGATAAAGATAAGTACCCCCCCCCCTTTTTTTGTTTTTGTTTTTGTTTAATTACTGGAGGTAAGCTGGAAACTAGTGTGTGAGGTGGCCAGCAGGAAACATCCGGCCATAATGACAGGTATACAATGCCCAGGTCTGCAGTGGTTGCTGCCCAATCATGTTGCCCACATCAGAACAATTCATAAATTCTTCTAGAAGCATTTAAGCCACCTATCTACTAGTAACCTCTGTGGATACAAGGGGAGTCCATGAAGCATTTCAATGAGCTCCAAAGCATTTACCGATATTCCTGTATCTATTGTAATTCCATACTGGGGAGTTGCACTCTGTTTTTGGATTGATGGTTAGCCATTGTGTTCAAAGAGCAAATTCCTTGCATATAGCCTGTTGATAACATCAATTAACCTAACACAAAGGACCTCTGGATTTTTAAGCATCTATTTCTAGCTTAGCTAAGTGAGACCAGGAGTCAGGAGGCCAGTCTGCAGTATAATAAAGAGAAAGGTGTATGTTAAACGGCAGGCATGCAGATTTGCAGGTAATTCTGAGGGTAGGAGAGTAAACATACAGCATCCGTATTCATTAGATGGCTTTTCATCAAGCTTGGTTTTAGATACACAATACCTGAATGCCTTAGCTGTTTTCTGCATCCTACTCGGCAGCTAAGGACACTTTTAGCATGTAATAATTCTAAAATACTTCTCCCTTATCTTTCTTATCTTGTTATATGAGAAAACTGCCCTGATTTTCTTAAATGCATTTAACATGTAGGTCGGTTGGTTGGCCTTAGTATCACGAGGTGTAAACGACTCACCTAATTAGATGACATATCATCAGGCCTCTGGGCTTTGCTTTTCTATGTAGAAACCTTCCTTTTTCTGCACATGCTTTTGCTTTTTTCCAGATTTGCAAGACACAAACAAACCATACTCTAACAACAAATGCTGCAATTTATTATGTGTTAATGATACGCTAGACACTGTGCCAGTCGCTCCACATGTATTAATTATCTCTAATGACGAAATAGAGTGATTTGGAATAAAATATGGTTTTATGTATTAAGAGTTTGAAATTAATAAGAAACATATGGATGAAACATATGACCTCAAAGAATGAATTTTGGAAATTATGGATCTTAGTGACCTATTATTGGCAATTTGTATTATTATGGGGCAAATAAAGAAACATGGGAACCCTGAAAATATAAGCATTTTCAGCTATATATGCAAGAATGTACATTTAAATTGTCATAGCATGAACCCCAAATTTGTCCTCATTAATATAGAAAGCACAAGGAAACATATTCTATTTATTCTGTACGCTGTTCATAGTTATTTTTGCTCTTTCTTTAATAAAGTATAGACTTGCCATGAATGAACAAATAAAGAAAAAAGGAGTAGTTATTTCACTTAGTAGTTATTTACTTAGTGTATGATTTGAAAATAGTATCACTTTAAAATATATGTGCTAACATTTAAACAAAATGTGTGAACTGTCCACTTTCCTCTGTGTAAAAGTTGAATGCCTCTGTGATTTAACTCTTGGAACTTGTTGTTTATATATAAAGTACTTAAAATAAGGAGCTATCCCGCTTTTATTTCTTCTAATGTAATTAGATCCATTAAGTAGAGTTAGCTGGTACTGAGGGACGTGGGGAAATAAAACTTCCTCGTTTTCTCCGTGCTCCTGAAAAGCACTTAGCCTTCCAGATACCAGAAGAATTACACCTGTAGCCACTTGTATAGTTAATTTCTGCCACCCCTAAAGAGAAAGGACACTAAAACTCCTCTTTTTTTTTTTTTTCCTGGGTAGTCTAAATGGTTACAGGCTGGAGCACACATGAGAAGAGACCTGAGCATTTTCTTCCTTGGTATTTACGGTGAGAGAAGCAGCTTAGAACTTGGAGACTCTTGGTTTCCAAGAGGTGCCAAGCGCGCGTTCCTAGTGGAGGGCTTGGGTGAGGGGCCAGCTCCCCCATCACAGGGTGCTGGCAGCTGGGCTGAGTCAGAGACCCATGCCCTGAGGCTGCCCTTCGGGGAAGGCCTCCACAAACACGAACTGATGGTCTCCTGGGAAGATTGTAGACACCTCGCAGGAGTACCGGAGGACGCGCAATGGAAGGGTACGCTCAGGCGGCTGCAGCCTGGGACCTTGGCCCGTGTGGGATTGGGGCCCCAGGGTTACGAGCCAGAAGCCCTCCCTGCTGCCACGGCTTTCGGTCTTCTGGAAGGCTATAGATTCGTGGCCACGCAGGCTCAGTTCACTTCCTGTTGGGCCCTTGGATAATCCTGTCCCTACAAGCCGTGGGTGGGAGCCTGGTCCCCTGCACCTGGCGGAGGGCAAGATGTGTCCTCCCTGTGTGATTGGGGCCTCTGGGGAGGCTGCGACAGCACTGGGGGCTGGTAGGTGGCCCAAGCAGGACTCTTTGCAGCAGTTTGCACCCTTTCACAGGGGTCGCCTAATACCATGAAAAACAAAAAGATATTTACATGACGATTCATAACAGTAGCAAAATTACAGTTATAGAGTAGCAACGAAAATCATTTTATGGTTGGGGGTCACCACAACATGAGGAACTGTATTAAGGGGTCGCGGCTTTAGGAAGGTTGAGAACCGCTGCTTTAGGGACAAGCGTGGGACAAGGGGCCTCCAGCACCAGGGCAACCAGGTGTTTCCCTTGCAGGTTCTGTGGCCGGAGGGGAAGGTGAAGCCCTGGAACTTGGAGACAGGCCTCTCTCCCTGTTAACGCTGATCTTGGAGTGGTTTTATTTACATAGCAAAGGGCTGGGGTCAGATTTCAGACCCATTACATTTATAAGGATACCTTGTCAGGGTGGCAGAGGGACAGCTGCCTCCAACCGCTGTAGAAGCAGGGAGACCCCGTGTCCCCTTGTCCCTCACCTGTGCAGTTCCTGGCTACCTACATTGGAGAGCTGACCTGGCTTTGACCGCACAGCCCCAAGGGCCCGAGAGGGGGCGATGCACCTGTTATTAATAAAACTGCTTCTGACCCAGAACACCTCATGTATAAATTCAGGATAAAATTAATAAAGATGGATATTCAAAACCAAACATGATCCACTTTATACATGAGTATATTGGATAGCACTGAATAAAGTCAGAATTTCAAAACTTTTATGTGTAAGATAGCATTTTATCTTCTCTACCCAAGTGTTGAATATTTTCTAGGATCATAGAGTTTTGGCATTAGCCTTTCTTGAAAATGATACCGTTCATGTCTTTAAACAGTACATTCTGATTTTAAAAAATCAAATTTAATAATTACAATTCTTTAACTCTTTTACTTCATATCTGAGTATGCACATCATCAATTTTACTGACTTGGCTCAATTATAAATCAAGGCATCCATTTTCACTTAAAACAATATATTATAAATCAGGTCATGATGTTTATATAGAGGCATTACACAAATATGAAGGGCCTTCCTCAAAAAATATTATCTACTTTAGTGTTATTCTCATAATATGTGTATTTCAATGGCTCATCACTTTAAGCTTTCTACTACATATTATATAAATGTAGTTTGTTGATCACAGTGATTCAGTAACCAAAAAACCATGACTATGTTGTTTTACTTTATATTTATTTCTATTTGATGTATTTAAATATTAAAGTATAAACTACTAGCTTATTGTTCTTTGTGATTTAAACCAATAATTTGGCTATTTGTTTGACTCCTTGTGCCACAAGAGACAGAATTAAACTGTAATCAGCTTTAATTTCCTTTTTTATGTGTAAAGATTCAGTAAAGTTGCATTTGAAAAGACACTATTATACTTGCTATAATGTAGCTGACACTTAAATGTATTTAACTTTAGCTACCATTTAGCCAATTATTACACATAACATTTTAAATATATATTATGTCATAGAAAGTTAATGAATAAGATGAGAAAAGTGAGAAAAGAGGAAGTAAGTGATTACTAACCTTTGGGATATATTTGGAGAAATGTGGACGTGCTTATTTTAGTGGATTTGACAAGGAAGTAATAGGAAATGGATAACAAAATTACCCCAAAATGCAGGATACTGGAAAAAGATTATACACTATGAGGCTGAAATTTCCTCCGTTTATCTCAGCATTTGTGCTAATGCATTGTTTAGAATTTTGATGGGTGAAGAGCAGACAGGGAGCTTTTTTTGACTTTGGTTCTCTCGGTCACTATGCATTTTACTGTAGCCTGTGTGTGAGAAAGGTCAGCAAGAAGCACACAGGGAAAATGTTTTTCATCTCAATACTCTGGAGCAGCGGTTCTCAACCTTCCTAATGCCGCGACCCCTTAATACAGTTCCTCATGTTGTGGTGACCCCCAACCATAAAATTATTTTTGTTGCTACTCTATAACTGTAATTTTGATACTGTTATGAATCTTAATGTAAATATATTTTTGTTTTCTGATGGTCTTAGGCGACCCCTGTGAAAGGGTCGTTTGACCCCCCAAAGGGGTTGCGACCCACAGGTTGAGAACCGCTGATCTAGAGAGAGAAAGCGTAGAATGTAATGGAATGTATTTATTTTTTGTGGGTTTTTTTGACACTCAATATTATTCTATATTAATTTCAGGTGTACAGCATAGTGGTTAGACATTTATATAATTAAGAAATGATACCCCTGACTGGTACCCACCTGGTACTATATATATAGTTATTACCATATTATTGAATGTATTCCCTATGCTTTACTTTACATCCCTGTGACTATTTTGTAACTACCAATTTGTATTTCTTAATGCCTTCACCTTTTTCACCCTGCCCCCCAAACCCCTTCCCATCTATTACCCCAATGAATCTAGAACCCATCTGATACCATAGAGTTATTACAATATTGTTGACTATATTCTTATGCTCTACCCTACATCCCCATGGCTACTGTATAACAGCCAATTTGTACTTCTTAATCCCTTCCCTTTTTTTGTGCCCATTCCCGATCCTCTCATCTGGCAACCATCAAAATGTTCTCTGCATCTGTGAGTTTGTTTCTGTTTTCTTTGTTGTTTATTTTGTTCTTTAGATTCCACATATAAGCGAAATCTCGTTGCATTTGTCTGTCTCTGTCTGACACTCCACTTAGCACAATACCCTCCAGGTCCATCCATGCTGCCCCAGATGGCAAGAACCCATTCCCTTCCATGGCTGAGCAATATTCCACTGTATATATGCACCACCTCCTCTTTATCCATTCCTCCATCGACGGACACCCAGGCTGCCTCCACATCTTGGCCATTGTAAACAACGCTGCGATGAACATATGGATGCACGCTTCCCCTCAAAGTAGCATTTTGGGTTTCTTTGGCTAAATACCCAGATGTGGGATTACAGAGTCCTTCTTTGTCTTTTGTTATAGCCTTTGTTTTAAAGTCTATTTTGTCTAAGTATTGCTATCACAGCTTTTTGTTTGTTTGTTTCCATTTTCATGAAATATCTTTTTTCCATCCCTTTACTCTATGTGTCTTTTGATCTGAAGTGAGCCTCTTATAGGCAGCATATGTATGGGTTGTGTTTTCTTATATATTCAGGCCCCCATCTTTTGATAAGAGCGTTTAATCCATTTACATTTAAAGTAATTATTGATAGATACATAGTTATTGCCATTTTATTAATCATATTTTTAATTTTTTCCCCCTGTCTTAAAGAAGTCCCTCTAAGATTCCTTGTAATATTGGATTGGTGGCGATGAACTTCTTTAGCTTTTCTTGTCTGGGAAGATCTTTATCTCCTTCGTTTCTAAATGATAACTTAGTTGGGTAGATTAATCTTGGTTGTGGGTCCTTGCTTTTCATCACTTTGATTATTTCCTGCCAATCCCTTCTGGCCTGCAAAGTTTCTGTGGAGAAATCAGCTGAGGGTTTAATGGGGGCTCCCTCAGGTAACTAATTGCTTTTCTCTTGCTGCTTTTAGGATTCTCTCTCTGTCTGTAACCTTTGGTATTTTAATTATGATGTGTCTAGGTGTGAGCCTCTTTGGGTTCATCTCGTTTGGGACTCTCTGCAATTCCCGGGCTTGTATATCTATTTCCTTCACCAGGTTAGGAAAGTTTTCCGCCATTGTGTTTTCAAATAGGTTTTCAATTCCTTGCTCTCTTCTCCTTCTGGTACCCCTGTGATGTAAATATTGGCATACCTGATGTTTTCTCAGAGGCCCCTCAAACTCTCATTTTTTGGATTTTTTTTTTCTTTTTGCTGTTCTGACTGGGTGTTTTCTGCTACCTTATCTTCCAAATTGCTGATTGGATCCTCTGCTTCATCTACTCTACTGCTGATTTCCTGTAATGCATTCTTCATATCAGTTATTCTTTATTTCTGACTGGTTCTTTTTTATGTTTCCTACCTCCATTTTTATGTTTCCTGTCTTTTTGTTGAGGTTCTCCCTGAGATCACTGAGCATCCTTATAAGCACTCTCCCTGGTCAGCAGAGCCAGGTGCTCCAGGTGTGTGGGTTGCGTGTACCCTCCTGTTGTAGTTGAGACTTGATTGCTGATTGCATATGAATGGGGGGGAGGGTTGACCCTCGAGTTCATTGGTTGTGAGGACTGGCTGTGCCTACAGTGGAGGAGCTGCTGTGCAGGGGCTGACTCTTCAGAGCAGGGCTGGCTTTAGTGGGGCTCTGGTGCCTGCCCGCCCAGCCTGCCCTATGGGTGTGTTGCCCTTGGAGGTGGGCAGGTGGTGCTCCAAACCAGGCCAAACCTGGCCATCGGGCCTGCCAGCCCCTCCTGGGAGGGGACCCACTGCAGGCCACATTCAGCCACAATCTGTGCCCTGCCTGGGGCCACCTGGTAGGAGCCACAAAGCAGTCTGTCCATGGCTGCCACCCAAGCCGTCCTTGCAAGTGTGATGAGAGACCAAGCCTCAAACTAAGGCCAGCTGCCAGTCGTGCTGTGCTCAAGGCTGTTCAGCCAGAGGCACGGGACATGCTCAGACCAGATGCCGCTTGGGTTCTGCGAACATTTGGGAGATTTCAGGAAAGTCTGCAGCATGAGCCTAGACAGGCTCATGAAAAAGCTACTGGCTTGGGTGTGCCCGAAAGTTGGGCAGGGCGGGGTCTCAGAATCACCTGGGTGTGGTGAAAGGACAATGTTAGCCAGCTGATGAGACTCAGCTATGGGGGCCACCTGTGTCTGCATGGAAGGGGGCGGGCTCCACAAAGAAACGGCTTCCGCCAGCCCCTCCATCCGGGAGAAAGCTGCACCTCCAGCCGTCGCCCTGAAGCCGGACAACTCAGCTCCCCCCGTGTGTCCCTGGCGCCCTCGGAGCTGCTGCCCCAGCACTAGGGCTCAGACCTAGTGATTCCATCCGTGAGTAAATCCGTGCGCGGGCCCTTTAGGAGGAGCGCCTGGGACTCCAGCTGCCCCTCACCTCACTCAGCCACAATCTCCGCTAGTTTTCACAGAGGTTTTGGGGACCTCTCTCCCGGCCCAGAGACCCTGGGCTGGGGCCCCTTGCTCCTCAGGGGATATCCCTGAGATTTCCCTCCTGATTTTTCAATGGTCACACTTGGGTGTGGGGCCAGCCTTTTGCTTTTCTGGCCCTCTTATCAGCCTCGAAGTGGCTTCATCTGTGTGTCCTTAGTTGCAGGGCTTCGGTTCAGCTGGACTCCAGGTGCTTCTCAGTAATGGTTGTTCTGTGGCTTAGTTGAAATTGATGAGTTTGGGAGAGGTGGTGAGCACAGCATTTACCTACGCTGCCGTCTTGACCGAAACTCCCTCTGTAACGAAATTTGTTTAATCGAACGGTGTATAGATAGCTTTACCGGTTGCTGGAGGGACTGGAACAGATCGTGAAGACATACTCTTACTCTTTTAAGATGAAACCTACAGGACAGAGTTAAGTAAAAACTCAAGCCACTGCATGATTGAGCTGAGACCCATTGTCAATAAATGCAATTGTGTCATAAAGACAGGTCAGTGCGATCTGGTGGGGTTCATCAAAACTTTATCAAAACGGGGTACTTCTGTCCTTTTCCCAAAGTAGAAACATCACCATTTTAGGAGGGAAAAGAGAAAAATAATGCTAAATTTGGGAACGCTAGCGTTAAAATATTGCAATTGTCTTGGTCTTACAATGCTATTTTCTTCCTCTTAGGAAAGGGCAGTGAGCTTTTCCAGTAATGTAATGCTCAGAAGAGCTTGAAGGAAAGAAAGCATAGCAAAGCAGCAGAAACCAAAACAAATGATACAAATCAGAACAGTGTCTGGTAGACAGAGGTAGTAAAACCACTGTCTCAGTTAATTTGCTACTTCCCTTCATCCGAGCGTCCCCTGCTAGAGCCCACAGCCTTTTCCTAGCTCAGGGTCTAGCAGGAGTGAGTGCTGGGGAGGAGGCCGGCTAAAGGCCAGTGAGAGTTGAGCTGAAAGTGTCTTTTCCAGGGTATTAATCTTTCATGATTTTTATGTAATCCCCTAATATTTATTAGTGAGGGAATTCCTTATAGTAATTACAACTTTTTAAAGAAATTTGAGGAGAAAGCAAAGGGTGTATAAAACACCACACAACAAAGAAAAAATAAATACCAACATACATTCACATGACGTTTAAATAGTAAACATGTCAAACCGAAAACACGCTGCTGCAGCCAGCAATTATCTATGAATATTTTGAGCTTAATATCTGTGATACTGTGGAATTTTCAAACTCCATTTGCAGGCTTCCTCTGAGGAGGAAGGGCATATAATTAGCATTTCAGAAGCTTAGAAAAGAGGAATTATAGAGCCCAATATGGTAAAGTGTGAGAGAAACTCCTTAATACCAAATGAATTGGGAAAATCCTGTTTGATATCTTTATTACAATGCTATTCTATGCAGGAAATTGAAAGTAAGTTATGATAAGGTGGCATGATTTAGACTACGAGGAAAGACTGTCAAATGAATTAGGGGAAAAAAATCAAATATTTGCTTTCGAATATATTATGTTCAAATTTGGGGAGGTATTTTTTTTTTTTGCCTTTTCCTGTTTTTTTTTTCAGCCAGTAACAATTTTGAGTAATTTTATTCAGTGGCTTTTTGTTTTTTTAAGATAATAGTTCACTCCTGAAAGATTGTCTTTGCTCTGTCTTTATGTGTCGATGATTGAATTAGTGGCTCAATATGACTTTATATAACAGTATTTATTTCCATAGTTATAAACAAGCCTAGAACAAGTTTGTCTTTTAATGTGACAAGAGATTTGAAAACTTTCATAAAATCTAATTTAGGACATGATATAATCATAGACAAGAAATGAGCCTTACATAATAAGCCTTTTAAAGAAAATTGTATCCTATGATGAAGGTGTAGTGTACTCATTGAAAAGCTGAGAGAGAGGCTGATAAGGACAACCAGGAAATTACACAATCATTCTACCTTAAATTATACCTTTAATACCAATTTATAAAAAATTATTGGTTGTCAGCTAATAATAAATATATATGGAGTACCACTAAAACTCTAAAAATATTCTTTGTTAAAATGCTTCAAAAAATATCCGCCCCAAACCTAACCATGGTGAATATTAAAATGCTGAATTCAGATGGTATCACAGAGCTTTTGAATTAGGTGTTGGAACTGCACCATTTACTCAGTGGTGCAAATTATTCATTCATCGCTATTTTAGAGAACAAAAGAGCTGCACTAGTATGAACACTGGATACCTGGAAAAATGAGTATGAACCTCTTAAAGAGAGGGTTGTGGGTAATAAACTCCAACGTTAACTATATCTTTAGTTTCAGGCTACATAAATTTATGGGTGATATGTGAAAGTGCTCAATCATTTTTTCCCATTATATACATTTCCTCATGCTTTCCCTAATGTTTTTTTTTTCCTTCTTCTTTAGCGAAAAACAGGTTCTCCTGTAGACTTGAATGTCATGTTAAGTAAAGTGTAGTAATGTGAGGTGCTCTCACAGCATTTGAGTCAGTTTTCCAAGTTCAAGTACTTGGAAATCATGTGTTGGCATCCCTACGTGGGCAATTATTTTAATCTCTCTAAGCTTTGTTTTTCAGTGAAGAGCATTAAAGCGATATTCATTGCATGGAGTGTAGTGACCAAATAGAAGTGTATAGAAACAATAATTTACACAACATTATGGCTTCATAAACGGAAGCATCAAACAATACTAGTTGTTCTTTTATGGACAAACTAGGATAGCAGATTCGGTACTTTCTCTTTTTTCATGCCCCATCTCCATCCACTTCCGCCTCAATCGCTTACTTAATGGTTACTTAACAGCTCTCACTCCTTGAAAGCGTTCTTGAAACCCTGAAATTCCCCATTTTAACTCCTGTTTCCTGTTCCTTTTACATCTTCCATTCTCCTCAAGATCTGAAGTTTCTCAGTTAAAATGGATCTTCTGAGTTCCTTCCCCTTTTTCCCTTTTTTTTTTTTTTGCCTTCCCACACGTGTAATCATGCCTTCCCTTATTGTATAGACTCTCAGATATCTCTTCTTCAATTCCTGTCTTGCCAATTATCAGCCCTGGGTAACATGACTCTCCACTTTTGGGGTTCCCATATTATTCATTATTAAGTCCAAAAACAGTCACAGCTAACAATTGACTGGGGTGCTCCAGTTTTCAGTTTTTCACAACAGTCATGAAATATCTATATCTGACCCTGTTCACAGTGGCTCATAGGACTCCTACAATCCTCTTTGGTCCTCAATTAACAGATACATCTCTGAGCATTTTAAGAACCTTGAATAGATTCACATAATCAATAATCAATGAGTCCAGAATTTAAGCAGAAGTCTCTTACTGAGTGCCAATGGCCTGTGACTTTATGGTGCTGTTGTGGAATCACGGAGGGTTCATACAAATTCATCTTTAACAAACCTCAGTTGGGCTGTTGTACAATCTCCACTGTAATTTTTTAATTGCTGGTCTAAATCTCAAATTCTTTAAATGCACAATCCCACTCCATCCCCACTCCGTAGTTGACCTAATTTCTCTATTGCTCTTAGATCAAACAAATTCAAGTGAACTAATTACCCATCGCTTCATTGAAAACCTTGCATCTTTATTCTTTCTCAGTGCTTGCTCTCATGTACATGTTCGCCTAGGGACCCGTATAACTCTCACCTCCAGTTGTTTCTAGCATCAGTTTCTCTGAGAGTCCTCTTACTTCTTCTGATGGAACGTTAGTCCTCAATTCATGAGTTCATTGTTCTTTTTTCTCAGTTACATACTCACTCTTTCATAGGTGTGACCTACCAACATGCCTCTCATTCTTAAAAGTGCCCCTTCATGCTACTCTGTCAGTATAGCCTGCTTCATCCGCTGACCATTCTAATCACAGCACAGACTCAATATCTTCCCTGCTAGCTGTACACGGCTCCATTTCCCTGTAACAGGAAGTGACACTACCTACCATCCAGGTAACTCCTAGATGAGGGAGGGGGGAGGCTTTGCTCATCTTTGTATCGTTTGGAGGATCAAGCACTGTGATGAAAACTAAAATTTCTTGACTTGAAGTAAATTTCTAATTTTGAGTTGACTTCATTATTTCGACATTAAGTTCCAAACCATATTTTGGAATACTTGTACAAAATATTTTAAAGCTGTGATAACACGGACATATTTTCCAGCTACACCTATTTACAGCTTATGGGAAAATTTTACAGACCCTTAGGGGAGCCTGATGCCCATCAGTGCTGTGACACAGGTTCCAGACTTGTCAATGATTGCTTCCCGTGCTTTCCCACCACTTTGCATGCACACACACATACACACACACGCACGCACACACACATGCATGCACACACGCACGCACACACATGTATGCACACACATGCATGCACGCATGAACACACACATGCACACACACATGCACAAACACACACACACACTGAAGTGGATGATGGCAAATTTCTCTGGATAAATTTATCACCCGTTCAATTGGGATATTTCTGTTTTTTGTTTTTTTTTGTGGAGGGCAGTGTCACCGGCCCTCATATGTGGGATCTGAACCGGGGCCCTCTGGTGTCCCAAGCCGGCTCTTAACCATCGCGCCACTTGGCCGGCCCGGGATATTTCTTTTAATACAAACGAGGCATGCAGTACTCTTCTGGGAACTGAGAGAAACCAGATCATCCATGGAGGTTACCTGCAGGGCTTTCACTTTCCTGGTATATAAACTCTTCTTCGGGCTGGACTCAGGATCAAGATCGCTGACTCTGTCCTGTGGTAGCTGTAACTGCCAAGGGCTCACGGCACCCATTGTTTGGAAAGGCCGTGTACCACAGGCAAGCAGAGAACAGGCTCGAGTTACGCGGCCTGGGTTCAAATCCAGGTGAGCCCCTACAGAGCTCTGGGACTTTAGGTAAATTTCATAATCTGTCTGGACAGTAGATGGTGATAGTACCTACCTTGTCAGCTTCTTGGGAGGCCTATGAACCATAATACGTACAAGGTTTGCTCTTTTTATTTAGAACAAACTAGTGAGTAAGAGTCAATGTCATGCATTCCTTTGTTAGACCACAGCTTTAATTAGGAAAGGTATATTTACAGAGTGATATTCCCAGATTAAAATGACAGAAAATAATTCTTTCTTGGAAGCCACTTATAATGTAAAATGAATGACTATGTATTTGTTATTTTAAAGATTTTATTGGGGAATTGGGGGGAGGGAAACAGACAAGTTGCTGTCCTTTTGTTCTTCAGTCTACTTGTGGAGGACATCACTTCACTGGCCCATGTTGGTATTATCATTGTGCTCTTCCCGGGTGAGGCAGATCAGTCGCCAGCCTCTGGACGGCCACTCCACTCATGGCAGCTCAGGACAGCTCACGCCGGCTGCTGGCTGCTCACAGTAGCCTAAGGCAGTCCACGGCAGCCCCACTGCAGCCTACGCCGTCACTGGTGACTCAACGGCAGCCCAACACCAGGTTGCGCTGTCGTTCACCATCTTAGCTGTAGAGGCGCAGTGTCACTGGCCCTCATGTGGGATCCGAACCGTAGCCCTGGTGCTCAGAGTCGGCTCTCCCAAGCCATCTCTTAACACTCCATATGGCCAGCCCAATGACTATGTATTTTAAATAGGCGAGAATATAAGCCACCAAAGATAGATCCTCAACTATTTAAAAATATTTAATTTTGGGCCGGCCGAGTGGCTCAGTTGATTAAGAGCTCGCTCAAGAGTACGAGCTCTTAGCAATAGCAGTTCGATCCCTGGCCTGAGCTGAGCTGCCACTGAGCTGCCAACAGGTGGCAGGATGGCTCAGCTAAAATAGTAAAAAATAAAATAAAAATATTTAATTTTCTGATTATAAATTTTACCTTTTATAGAAAATTCAAGATAAGCTCTTAAAAGAAATATATAGCCATCTATAATCTCTACAAATAGCTTTGTTAAAATTTTTAGTAAATGTCTTTTCTAGTTTTTTTATAACAATAAAAATACTCTGATTAAAATCAGGTTAAAATCATAATGAAACACTAGTAACACAATATTACCAATTATTAGATACTTCCTATGGTCCATTCATGATGTTGTACTTTTTATAAGTAAGAAGCTTGTTTTCCTTCTAGCAAACCAATTAGCTTGTTCTCATTATCTTTATTTTATAAGTAAGGAAACTTAAACTTGGGAACTAATGCCAAACTCTATGTGTAGTAAAGGAAACATTTTATGAAGCTGAAATAATATAGATTCCTCCAAATGTAAAAAACATGGCAAATCTAAATTTTATAAAGGATTATTGGAGGCAGTCTATAACATTAAGATATGTGCCACATCCTTGTACTCTTGCTTGTTTTACCAGTGTAGGGGAATACGTTTTCCTAAATAAGCCACTCCAGAAATTGTATATTTTGTAATGCAGTTACCAAGTCCCACTGAAAAAAGTGGATATTGTTTTAATGTTCACAATATAGTCAATGTTTAAAACAACTTATTTTTTCTCATGGAAGAGTTCATAATATGATTATATAAAGGTTAGAAATACATCAGGGGGAACCAAGCCTGTTAAGTCTCAAGTTCATGACCAACTCTATGTACTCACATATGTGTATATAAAATCCATGTTTCTGTGTGGGTTTTTTTGTGTGTGGCTATTTTGTTGTTTGTTCTAGCTGGAAGCAGAATTTCTCATCCTTTAAGGGTCTTATTTTGCAATTGATGTTTCTAGATCTTCTGCATGTTACAGAATGCCATGGGAGAGATGTTTTGTAATGGGCTTAGTATCTTCATAATAACACACATGGGGCATTGGGTCGCTCTAAGTATAAACAGGGAAGTCAGCAGAGCTGCTCATATGATTGTTCGGGAAATCAGTTGTGAATAAAGGAGATGTTGTGAAGAGAATGTAGGTAGCGCTGATTGACAGGCCATTTCTGAAGTTATTAGAATAGCCTTATATTTTGGGAGAAGAATTTCATAAACCCAGAGTGGAGCATTGATGTTTATAAATTATTTTCTTGATTTCTTATGAAATCTTATGAATCCAGGATACTGCTTCCATGACTTCCATTTTTATACATATTTGATTACTTCATATTGTAATTTACAACTCAGATGTGCACAACTCAACGGCAGTGGCTGAGTGAGAATTTAGTGGGTTTATAGCTTTGTTTGGCCCTTGGCACAAGTAATAAAACCCTAGCTTTAAGTACCACTGGGGTTTATAGAATGAAGACATCTGCATTATTATATTAAAACGTTCCTCTGTGTAATAAATATAACTGACAGTAGTGCATGGCTTTCATTATGAAAAATATGTTGATGGCAATATAGTCTTAAATACTGAAGAAACTGTCAATTAAAATTTTATGTTCTCACTCATCATTGAAATGCTCAACAGATGCCCTTATTAACGGTCTACTGCCGGGTGTTCCTAGTAAAAGTTTTAGTTAAGATTATTTTTTAAATGCCCATGAAGACACTGTATTAACCTCTCATTTAGTTTACTAGTGTTTCTAGTTTACTGTTCTAATATGTTCTTTGGGGTGATGCGAGTGTTGGAATGGCTACAACTTTGAATAAGTTTTCTATAATAATGTTCTAGGGCCTGTGGATTTTAGTGTCATCTAAATAGTGCTGAATGTTTATTTCCTAATCTGTGGGCGTGTTTTGCGGGCACAGACACATACTGATGTCACAGTCTTAGTTCTGCACCCTAATGTCAGAGGGACCAACCCTTTGGTTTGCCTGGGTCTCGTGATTTTCCTGGTACAGGGGACTCTCTGGGCTAAAGCCGGCCAAGTCCCAGCAAACTAGGCCATTTGTCTCCCTGTAGGTGGAAACACTGTGATAGATGGAGGCAGTGGCAAAAAGGAGAACTGTTTTCAACTAATATTTTGCTCATCTAAGTCTTCTCAAATCAATCATACACACAATCAATCTTCCAGAATGTTTAGGACGGTGTGGAATTTCTATCCATTTACTTTTCATGTTGTGAAAGATGAAAACGATGTGGAGTTATAAATTGGTGCCAGCATATCACTTCACTTTTTGTCAGCTACCAAAATGTTAAATACCCCCTCCATCAAATAAAATTTAATATGTGTATAATTTATTAATATTTTGCATTCAAAAGCAATCCTTCAAATAATCACCGAGAACATGTAAATAATTTGTGGTTAACACGTCCTTTTCTCAAGATTGTATGTCACCATAAGTAAAAGGAAGTTATTTGCCATCTACAAACATTCCCTCATTGTTACTATTATGATAGAGTGCCCTTTGAGTACATTACATTTTTTCATTAAAAACACTATAGACATTACTACCCACAAACTTTTTTTTTATGACAGAGTTGTACCATCTTTCTTAAAACCATTAATATAAATATATGAATTTTTGATGGTGGTGATGTGATAATCATGGTAAATTAGAATCATATCTCAGAAGGAAGACACTATGACATAACCATGGAAATCACAATTTATATCTGCAGATTTTCAGGTCATTTGTGTTAAAGCAACATTTTTTATTAATAGAAAAAATGTTTAGGAAAAAAACAAGTGAATTACTAAGCAGATAATAAGGTTTTATCCATAGTTAGGAGAAATAAATCCTTATAAATACTACTTATATTTAAATTTCATTGAAGAGATGAAGGTGCAATTAAACATGTTTTTCTATGTTTAAAAAAATACAAGTCAAATCCATTTGCCTCTTACCTAAAAAGCAGGAAGCATAATTTATCCAAGTGTATCCATATTATTCATTTACTAGACATCAAAATCACTGACATGGAAAACAGAACTCCAGCATAAATAATTTTTCTTATATTCTTCTAAGACTATATAATGAAAAGACTACAACTCTATAACTCAAGCCGACAGTAAAAAGTATTTGATCAGTTTTTATTTAATCCCTCCTAAAAGAATAAAATTAACCTTCCAAACCATCCTTCTATGTGCTTTTAATGATGATCTCAGAGAGAAGGACCAAAGGCAATGGGCAGGCAGCCACCAAACCATGGCCAAAAATAATGGCTCTGACTCTACATCTCATTACACAGCCTACTCCATTAACTCAAGAAACCCAGCGACTTCGACTTCCTCAGGCACACAGGTCTTTTATTCAAGTTGGGTAGTCAGCCCTCTACTAATCACTTCTTAAAGAATTTTTACTGGTGACTGAAATGATGAACCTGCCTCTGGTCTTATTTGGTGTTATCCAATAATATGCTATGCTGTGCTGTCCTCTTGACACTTGGAGCTGGGCAAGTAATTTTTCCTGGCCTTGTGGGTTGTTATAAGCAGTAAAGAGCTGCCCAGGAGAACACCTGCATCACATAAAGAATGTTTAAGCATACCATGTCATCTTGGATTCGATATTCTCATAATTTAGACTGTATGAGGATCGCCATATTTATTTCAGACGAGTCTAAATGATCTGCTCAAACCTATCGGCCTGGGGAGTGACTTTGACTTTCAAATCAAGCCAAATGCTTTTATGTTGTAATCTAAAAATCTCGGAGGCACAGAGTCAGCTGTCCTCAGGATAGGACAGTGGTATTCTGTCTGCTGTTCTTGTAATTAATTACTGTGTAAATGAGAGTAAGGTCATGATGGACATGCTTTTCAGTGTCCCTGGGGGATGGCTGACTTGATGTGTCTTTGTGGCTGGGCTATAGAGCATAGTTGTTTGGTCAAACATCAGCTTAGATGTTGTGGGGAAGGTATTTATGGAGTGATCAACACAATCGATGAGTTTTTAGTGAAGCATGTACCTCAGTGATATAGGTGGGGCTCATTCAATCAGTGGAAGGCCTCTAGAGCAAGGATTGAGGTTTCCCGAAGAAAATGAAGCAATTCTGCCCCAAGACTGCGGCCTAGAAACCCCGCCTGAGTTTCCAGCCTGCTGTTCTGCTCTGCAGGTTTTGAACTTGAAACTGCAACATCAATTCTTACCTGAAGGTCCAGCCTCCCAACACACCTGTCCTCGCAGTGGAGTGAGCTAAGCTCCTTAAGATCTCTTTCCCACTCCCACCCCATCCTTCTCTCTGACACCCTTTAAGGACATCAGTCATACAGAAGCAGGGCCACCCATGTCACTTTATTCAACATTAATTATCTCTTTAAAAACACTTTCCCCAAATAAAGTCACATTCTGAAGTCCTGGGATTAGGAATTCAACATGCAAATTTTGAGCAAATAAAATTCACCTCCTCACACCCACTTTTCAGATAACGGTACTGAGGTTTAGTTGTCTAATAACGTTCCAAGCCACCAAGTAATGGTAACAAGTAAAGTAGAAACCCAGGGAAGCTGTCGCCAATATATACACTCTAGATGCCTACGAATAAAGTGAAGACAGCACTTTATGATAATAGCATTTAAATTGTACTTGATGTTTGCAAATCCATAGACCCTGATTTCAAGTAGCTTTTCAAAACTCGAAATGTGATCTGTCCTCAAGGTAGGTTAATTCTTAAGATTGTACTTGACATATAGCATTTCTTTAGACGAGCCCTGCCAGGAAGCATATCACATCTCCTATGTGTTGGATGAGTTCAAAATCCTATGCCCACAATATAGTTTAGCTTCCAGACAGTGTCAATAATTGGAGCACCCGTCTTTGATAGTGATCTTCCCTTCCCCGCCCCTTTGTTTCCTAAGAGTGTCTGGTGTCCTCTGTTTCCTGATAGCCTCTGGTCAATGAGATGTGGGTGGAAATGGCGTAAACTCCCCGGGCCTGGTCCTTAAAATCATCTCCCTTATGGGACCCTCTGCACTCTTGCGACCGTGATCTTATTCTGGATGGAGAAGCTTCAACATTAGGGAGCGCCTCCTGACATGCACTAAACTCACATGACGGAGGAATCAGCCTGTATTTTGTGAAGTCACTGAGATCTGAGTGTTTATGTGTTGCCACGGGATATGGTGCTTCCTCAGTTCTCATCCCCAGACCAGCCAGGAGGACATCACCTGGGTTCTTGTTAAAAGGCAAATTCTTGTTCTCCCTCCCAGACCTAATGAAGTACAAATGAATACCTTTTTCTCTGCTTCATGTGCTTGCTTGCTGAAGCACATTTTAGTTCAAAATAACACTTGTTTAACATGAGGAAAATGATTTAAGAAACAACAAAACACCAGGGTATTAATTACAGGTTACAAAGAAAATTGATGCTATACCTGTTCTAATACAACCTAATTACCTATCAAATGGAAAGAAATACTTTATGTGGATGATTAACTTTACACCCCAAAGATCACTCTAGCATCATTTTCTCTTAATATTTACTGATTATGTACATTTTTCATCAACTTTTAGAAATAGACTACCCATATAATAATAGATCAGTGCCATGTTCTTTTTCATTTTATCGTGTACCCAAACAGAAAGGCATATATTCATCCAAAAATTAAAAGCTGCATGCTATTGAGGCAATCTCATCAGAGAAATCTAGGAGATTCCAGCTTGCTAAAGGAACAGTTGGGTGCAATCTTAAGCGTGCCCTCTGTGCTGTGCTACCAGAGGTCAAGCCCACACATCAGAACTTCCTTTCCTAGGCAAGGCATTTAATCTCTCCCTGTTTTGTTCATTGATAAAATAGGGATATTAATACCACTCATGTCATATGTTTGCTATAGGATTAAAGGTTAGTATATGTAATGTACCAAGATTAATGCCTGGTAAGTATTTAGCACAATGTAAGCATTAAAATCAAGGAATCTAACTAACTTTTCTGAAATAACAATAGATTCCAAAGAACACAATGTAAAAATATTTCAAAAGTTTATTTAAAAAATTAAAACTCATTTTTAAACAGTTTTTGTGTCTTACAAACATATATGCCATGAATATAGTGATATATTAAAAGTACCTCAGATGCTCATTTTATGAAGAGTTAGGGGGAAAATATATTGTGCCTCAAGTTAACAAGAGTAGGACAGATCTTTTAGCCTTAAAATTGTCAGAATTCTTTTGTCTGAGTCAAGCCTGATTTCTAGCATAGAATCTGCACATATGCAAAGAATGTGTGTATGAATGCTATTTCTGAGTCACATTTAAAGAGAATCTTAGTCTTTTTGAGGCTGATTTTCATGTGTTAACTAGTTGAAAATAACGTGAATATCTTGATAAATGCAAATGTAGGCACTTTTATAGAGTTAGGGCTACAGATATAGTCGAAGGAAGCTTAGCTTGGTGACCATGCTGTTTCTCTTTAGAGATGGGGGTGTTACTATTTATCATTCACTGGGAAGTGTGACAGTTCGGTTAGCAGCTGGGGCTTCCCTAGGCTTTGCTGATACATGTGAATGCATTTGGGAGTTTATTTCTGAAAGACACTTCTATAGGATTGTCTAAAGCTTGGCAGCTACCAGATCATCTGGGATAAAGCTATCTCATTCCCTTTTAAGTCTTGACTATTTTGGTCTTTATAAAAAGTGCAAACAATTTCTTGAAATAATTATTCATGAAAATATATGTCTCATGAATATAATTTTATGCACAGTTTAACATAAGACATTTAGAAGCTAAATGTCTCATAAATTAGATGCCTTAACAATATAAATTATGAGACATTTAGAATCACGTTTTCAGTTTGTCTTTGTGGTTCTATTTCAGTTTTATGTAAGATTGAACATGACTCTTCATTTTCTTAAGTTGTTTCACTTTTTCTCATGAACCTCCAGATAGAATTGCTTGAGATTCATGGAAGTAAAAGTTACCATTTGTTAAGACATACTGTGTATCCAGTGCTGTATTAATATCTCAAAGCACTATCTCATCTTGGGGATATAATGAAGCTCAATATCAGACCCCAAATACATGTGCCCATCTTCCTGGGGACAGAGCCCTGGTTTTTCACGGTGATCCGTCTTCTCCCACACAACACAGGGGCAGATGGGTCTCTTGCTGCCTTGAAAGTTCATTCATCCTTGTTCCAGCCCAATTATCCTAGGGCCTTTCTTTTCCAGTGACAGGTTTAGAAATACAGATGGGTCCCTGTTCCTCCAGTGAGGTGTGAAGTGAAGTGTTCTGGTAAAAGCCTTTAGGTTCTTAAGTAGGAGCCACTGGGAGAAGGACTTGTCCACGTCTGTTTGTTGGCGTGTTTGCATTTGGCACATAGGACCACCTCCAGGAGGGCAGAATGGAGAGGTGGGGAAAACATGGCTCCATGACGAAATCACTGAGTCCCTGAAACAACCCCCACCTCTAAACTTCTACTTATAACAGATTTCCTTCTTGGATAAGCAAGTGACTGTGGGAGTCGTGATGACTTGAAGCAAAGGTGGTCCAACAGTCCTAGTGTTTCCCACTGAGGATGTTTGCACGTGTGAGTTCCTGGATATACGGAGGGTCATATTTACTAAACAATATTGCAGCTAACACTTTCAATCCATTACAAAATGACATAAAACAAAACAACACCAAAAACTGACATGGCGACTCATTTATCATTTGGGATGTTGGTGAGAATAAAAACACTTATTTTTTTTATTAACTGTTTAATATATGCAAACAGTATTCTCAGTGCTTTACATGAAATATCTCATGTAATCCTTATGACATGATGAGGCAAGAGCTCTTATGAATCTAATCTTACAGTTGACAAGTTTGCAATTGACAAAAAGTGTCCTTCCCCCCAAAATCATCAAATTTGATGACAATCATATTAAATAACATTGCTTGGGTGTTTTGTCATTATTAGGTGCTTTTTTAGGTATTTCATACATACTATTTCATTTAATTCTAGAAAGACATTTACGAGGCAGATGCTGTTATTATTTCCATATTATGGATAAAGGAGAAAGAGACATTGAGACACTGAGACACGTGCCCAGCCACCCACAGGCTGTTAAGGGGATGAGTCTGGGTTTCCACTGGAATCTACCTTCATAAGGGTGTTCAGCCCCTCGGTTTTGCTGCCCCCAAATTTATCAGAAGAAAGATAGTTTGACCTCTAAATACATCCTTTTGCTTTGATTTATTCATTTACAATTTTATATTGATAAATTTGATTTGTTTATGAATTTAAAACTAGAATAACTACATCACCATTTACTTTGCAGTCGCACAAATAAGTGATATGCACATTTCCAAACTGAATAAGCTGAGCCGTATTGTTTTTGGTTTTCATAGTCTCCAATGTTTTCATAGATTTATTATTTTAATGAGAAATGTGTGGTTGCTTCCTCTTGCACTTGAGAAACAGAATGTTCTTGAAAGCTCACTGTCTTCTGCCTACAGAACCACACCCTAGTTCATAGTGTGTCTTTAAATGTTTGAAAATTTTAGGAACATTTAATGTTTAAATTTCCCACACTGTACCACAGACCTCATTTCTGCTTTACCAAAGACAAAATAGTAAAAACACCTTCTGTTAAACCAACTGCTTAATGTCAATGCATTTTAATAGATTATTAGCAGAGCAAAGGGTCTGTCAGCTTCAGTTGGAGTTATTCCTATGCAGTTTCACAACAAATTGATGGTATATTAGTTTGTAATTTACATAAACACCTTCTAAAGTAACAATTTTGTGTTCTGGTGCCAAGAGGTAATGCAGGCTGTATCTCAGGCGTAAGAAGTTTAGCCAATACAGATTTGGAACATTGGGTGTGGAGCAGTGGCTCTCAGCCTTGGCTGTGTATTGGCCGTGGAGAGCTTTCAAAAGCATCACTGCCTGGATCCTTTCCCAGAAGTTCTCATGTGGGGTCAGGCCTGGGCTTTGGGACTTTGAAAAGCTCTGTGGGTTTGGATGGAAGGCCAAGGCTGAGAATCACTCTGATAGAATAGCTAGATAGGAGCTAATGCTTACCCGGAAGCAGAGCCACCCCTAAATGACTCAGCCGTTAGCTTCCAATAACAGCCAAACTCGATATCTGAAAATCAATACAAAACTTGCTAATACAAAACCAAATCTTTAATTAAATAAATAGCAGGGGATTTATAATGCAAGAGGACAAAACCACGGCATGTTTCCTTTTAGACTCAGGGAACAAGTGTAAAAAATGGGTTAAGTAGGGTAAAGAGAGCAAAATAGAAAGACCAGAATAATTTTCCTGTCTTCTTTTATCACAACGTGGGATATTGGGTTTTTCATGTTTAGCTCTTTGGAGGGAGATGGTTTTGCTTTTAATTAATTGCTGCTAAAGCATGTCCTAAGGAGAGCCCCTTTTTTTAGTATAGGAGAACTCTTCCATATGTTCTTATCTTCCTAACTTGTTGTATTCCTCATTCTCTATAGAAAGTGAAGGAATGCTGAAACTGGAGAAATTGAAGGAACCTGTTAGGGTAGGTCAGTCTCCTGTGGAGTCCGTGCCTTTGACATTTGCTTCTACACAAACAATGAGTTTATGTGGCTCAGCAGATTTGGGGAAGGAAACAAAGAGTTTCCTGGGAAGACGTATAACATGGGCAGATTCCTAAGAGCCCTACACGTGTGTCCTCTTTCCCTGGGATTCACAGACACGGTTCCTGCAGGGAGTCATAGGTCGGCACAGACATTGCTGGGAGATGTTAATGTGGGCTCACTCTGAGGTTCTCCTCAAGCTGATCCCACATGATTCTTCCCTGTGAACCATGAACTCCAAACAAAAATCTGTCATCACTGTGCTTAGAATACATCCTTCTTCTTTCTCATCCCTTGGCCTCTATTCAAACTATTTTCCTCATCTGGAAATCCCCCGTGGGCCAAATTTCCTCCTGTTGAAGCCCTTCTTGTCACTCTAGTCCGCAGTGATTCCATCCCACCATCCCTTAAGCACACATTTTTCTATACCTTTCAAATTGTGATCTTATTCTTCTATGGCATCACTTGTGGGTTTACTATTTTCAATTTTAATATCTATGTTTCTTTTTCCCCAAAAAAAGATTATCATCAGCATCTTGGATGCAGAAAGCACACACCATATTTGTTTGATATCACCACTGACACCTCGTACCCTCCACCCTCACTCCCAAGTCTGGTTCCTTGTACATATTGGGTAATTGAGTCAAGTCAGTGCAGAGTACACACAGAGATGCACTGACACGGACAGACAGCACACACTGACCTGCTGAGGCAGCGTTTCAACTGATGGACTGAAACTTAGTAACCAGAATGGACACTCCGAACCCAGGCACCTATGAACCTATTCAGAGACCTAACAGGCAGGACATTAGATTCTGGAAGAGGGACCTCGACTTTTGGACTGGGGGGAATTGAAACCTCATGAGTAGAGAAGCATGAGTCCCTCTCCCAGTGTGGTCAGGCACTGGGATTCAACGGAAGCCCAAACTGGCAGCACCTCTGCTCCAGCCCTGCTACCTTAGGGTTTGGGTGCACCAGACCCTCCATGACACCGTCAGAGACCGCGTCAGCATAAACCTCTCATGTGGGCTCAGCGTTCATCTATGGAGGCGAGACGAAGTTGTGGGTTGGGGGCTAGCATCGGTGTGGCTCGTGGTTGTTTATCTAAAACACTGGGTTTTGATAAATTTCGAAGGACATTTCAGGACGGAACCTCCATACGTAGAATCAGTTTATTAGAGAATACAGCTTCTCTCACACTTAATATGTTAACCATGGGACATTGCTGATATTTGACCCTTTTTTGTCCTACAAAATTCAGTGTTATAAGGCTAAACCTCATTCATATAGAATATATATATATATATTTATATATAGTGACAAATACTAAGAAAGTTATATAATATGATAGAAAAATACCTGAAAACTAAGTTGTTATTTTAGACTTGGAAAAATAGATATACTTGAGATATTTCAAGTACATTTTTCAGGACATCTGTCTATTTTGATTAATTTTAACTTGAACATAATCTCTTTTAAGACATTTCCTTTTAATATTGAAGTTCCCTGAAATGTCCTCAGTTTCATCCTCAAGGACACAGACATAATATTCTGGGAAATGTGGAGATCATATACGAACTCCTCTTTTGTTTGCATGCCTCAAAAACCCACAATAATTCTTTAATAAAATTCTGGTATTTGCTCTTTGTGCCTGAGCATTTCCCACCAAAGGAACATTAAAAACCACAGCTGTAGCTGGAAGCTGAAACACCTCTGAGAACGCCGCTCGGAGCAGGGTCCTCTCTGCAAAGCATTCTATTCATCCATCCTCTTTTTTTGTATCCTTTGGATAAAAGGCATCTAATATTGAAGTGAGCTTTTTTTTCAAATGACAATATTGAATGACATTTATTGTTATTCTGAGTACCCTTTTTCTAATTAGATTTGATTTCTAATTGTGTCAACTAGGATTTCACTGGAAGTCTTTAGAGTTGGGGGATTAAATGTGACATCTAAGCTGGGGGTGAGAAGACTAACAGGCACTGAGTAAGTGGGTAACTTTTGTGCCTTGATTTTAGTGGCTCAGTGTGTGGGTCTCACACTATATGATTTTTTGAATATCTATTGACCCAAGATGTTTTCCCAGAAACAAATCTGTCAGGTAAGACATACAATGCCCAACACATCACACAAAACAATTATAGTTAACTATCTGATCTAGTCAAATTAGTCTTCTTTGTACATATATAAACTGTCTTATATATCTACGGAGTATGTTATATAGTTTCCATTAGCCTTTTGCCAAACCTTGGGAGTTCCCGGATCTCCAAGTCCCCAGACCCCTGACTCTGAAGCACGTTTCTTAAGAGCTGCACAAAAATTGCCACTCTTAAAGATACTGTGATAATCTGATTCATTGCAACTCTTATCTTTTATAATTAATGTGGTGATACATTTACTTGTACACAAATCTCTTAATTTCTCAGAAAAAAGAAATTACATTCCTGTAAGGTCTATTATCAAGTCAAACTGTATGAGCATAAAATTAATTTATATACAAAGCGCACTTAGCCACAATGAAACTTCCAAAAAGGAGAGAGCTTTAAAGCCACATTCTGTAACCACAATGAAATAAAATTAAAAATTAACAATGATAGCAACAACTAAAAAAATTTTAACCATTTTTAAAGTAAAGCAATATAAAAAGATTGGAGACTAGAGAACAAATGAGAACATGTTATGTAATGCCTATGAAATGTGATTTCAATTATTTTATAATTTAGAAAGTAATGTTATTACATAAAATGTTTAAAATAAATAAAAGGTTTGATTTAAGAAATAGAAAATATGAAAATATTGTTAAACTAATAAAGGAGGTAATTGATAAAAATTACAACTAAAATCAACACATTAAATTTAAAAATAGAACTGATAAGTAAAACTAAAGGCTGGCTCTTTGAAAATTAAGTGGCTTTGGGTTTTGTGGTGACATTAAATTCCAAAGGCATGATTCATGAAAGAAATCAGCAAATAAGTGGGACTTCATTAAAATAAGAAAATTCTGCACTGCAGGAGACATTGTCAATACAATGAAAGACAAGGCAAAGAGTGGGAGGAAATATTTGCAAAGGACTATCCCATGAAGGACTATTTTTCAAAATATACAATGAACTCTTAAAACTCACCTGATAAGAAGACAAACAACTTGATTAATAAAGGGACAAAGACACCTCATCAAAGAAGAAAACAGATGGCAAGTAAGCATTTGAAAAGGTGCTCCCATCACATGTCACCAGGAAAATGCAAATTACAACAAAAATGCCACCACACACTTAACTAGAAGGCCAAAATCCAGAACACTGACCACACCCAATGCGGGTGAGGATGGGGAGCAGCAGGAACGCTCCCTCATCGCGGGTGGGGATACAACATGCTGCAGTTTGTCAACTTCTTACAAAACTAAGCATACTCTTACCATACAGCCTGGCGCTCAGGTTCCTTGATACTCATCCAAAGGAGTTGAAAACGTATGTTCATACAAATACATGCACACAGATGTTTCTAGCAGCTTTATTCGTAATTGCCAACTTGGAAGCAACCAAGATGTCTCTCATCTGTGAATGGAGCAATAAACGGGTGCATCTGCACAGTGGAATATTACACAGGGCTTAAAAGAAAAGAGCTACCAAGCCATGAAAAGACATGCAGAAACCTTAAATGCACATTACTAAGTGAGAGGAGTCAATCTGAAAAGGCTGCATACAGTTATAATTCCAACTAATGACATGCTCAAAAGGCAAAATATGGGGACAGTAAAAAGATCGATGGTTGCCAGGGAGTGGAAGGGTGGAGATAGGAAATGAATGGAGGGAGCACAGAGGATTTTTAGGGTGCTGAAACTACTCTGTGTTATAATGGTAGATAAATGTTATACATTTGTTAAAATTAATACAACACAAAAAAATAATGCAAACAAAATCAAGAATTTTTTTAAAATGTTACTAAATGATAATGTAGAATGATCATTAATTTTAGTCCTCAGCTGTTTGGATAGGCCGATTTTTTGTTTGTTTGTTTATTTCATCTTGTTTTGTCAGAGAAAGCTCTCCCTCAGATTTGCAGCAGGTGTTCTCAGAGTCCCCACAAAGACATTTTTCAAAAATAGCACATCATTATATTTTCACTTTTTTCAGGCTAACGTTAGATTCACCAAAATACAGTAATTAAACTTTTCATTAAAGAAAATTACTAATTACAGGAAAACTCAGTGTCCTAATTTCTCACTGTTTGGGAGCTGGGCTCAGGCTATTAATAGTTTCCATAGACTGAAAGTGCCTAATCCTTGGCCTTGCTATGTCTGGTTTAAAGTCCTCCTTGATTTAGTACATTCAGATAAGTTAACGTTTGTATCACTGTTGAAACCTGTGACTTTTCATTCTAAGATCTCAACAACTGCTGAGGATTCAAATTAGAGAGCAGAGCAGTGGGGGCAAGTGTGGGTTTGTTTATGTAAGCTGTTGAATGAATATTTCTAGTATCCTGTTACATGGTTTCTGACCAGAACTATTAAAATTATACAGTGAACCAAACGTAATGGTTCACTGAGAAATCGAAATTTTCTATCCTCTTTCAGTCTGATATTCCATTTTACTCTGTCCTAGTTCCCAAGTCCATAATACCAGCTGATGTGGGCTCAGCGACTAGCGCTTTCCTTCCCCTTGAAGTGCTTAACCTTTGGTCAAGACATTTCTGGGGTAAACTTTGCAACACCTCGTGCAGAAGATAGGTTGAACTATTCTGCAATACTCAGAGCTCACCTTAGTCTCTTTTAATCACACAGGCTTATCCTTATTCTCAGAGGAGTCGTGGTAGTAACTGATAGTGCTGGAGAGCTTCCAAAGCAAGAATTTCCTAGACCTACCTTACTTCCTTCTTTATTTGGTTCGGGAAAGACCAAGAAGTAAATGGTTATTGCAAAAGAAATGGTGATTAGCGTTTGCCAAAGAACATTGCTCATTTTTTTCCATGGTAGTTTATACTGATAGATATATACTTTATTACATAATAAGTCAACTTAGAAGTTCTACTTAATGATTTCTATAAATTAATTAGAAATCCAGACATTTTTATTATGTTGTCAACCTAGCAAAAATAAATACCTTGTTGATCAACATTTAGCTCCTATCAAAGGTTATATGCGAGCCATGCTTCTAAGCATGATAGGAGATCTTAGTTAACATAAAATATCCCCCTTTAAAACACAAGGGTATATTTCTTGCAATATGTGTTGAAATCACTGCATTTAATGTCATGCTCAGTAGCTGCAGTATTGCAGCAGTAACTCATGAAGACAAAGTCTATACAAAGGTCTTTCCATTTTGATTTAATAGAAGGTAATATAAGTAAACAAGGGTAAATTCATTCAAAGAACAATCGAATTTTGTTACATCCTTTTTTTATTTAATTGACTAAACTGATTGCTTTAACTCTGAACTTTATACTTTATGGTCTCTGTCAAGTATCAAAATCATGATATACATGTCGCTAACTTTCTCTTAACTTATTCACACATGTTGTTGTAACATGAAATTAGCTTTTCCATTCCTACCTGCTTTGTGGCAATTTACATAGCATTACCAATGAAGTGGTTTTACTTGTAGAGCAATTTCTTTGGCAGTCAACCCTGTGTAATTAGATTTTTCTCCTAGGAATACTGTTGGTCTTTATTACCAAGTAATTAGCCTACGATATACTATTAAATATTTTTAAAATCTTAAAAATCAGCTACATGATTTCATGTTTAGGACTTAAGTTAAAAATCATAATACTCAGAATGAAGTGTGTGAAAATCACATCCACAGCCCTAATTTAAATTCTGTTATGAGGTTTTATGTTTTAAGCCAAGACTGAATTTTGCATTTATTACAAAAGAAAATATGTGTTGTTCTTTACAAACATCATTTAACTCCTGTGAGAACCATTTGTAGAATCTAATAAAACTGGATTACTTGTAAATCAGCATAAACTTGACATTACTCCAAAAGATTGATATGATTTTTCACAATTGAGGAATATTTAGATCAACCCCTGCACAT
>NW_017732462.1:1166-11462 GCF_001890085.2 Hipposideros armiger | reverse complement strand
ATGAGGGCCGAGGTCTTGTCTGTTTTGCTTATTGTTGACACCTGCTCCTAGATTAGAGTCTAGCCCATAGTAGACACTCAATAAAATACATAGTGAGTGAATGCATGCTCTGCATCTTCTACAGCAACACACAATTCCAGGAAAAAGGAATGATAGTAAGAGATTTTCTGAGGAAAAGAAACTGATAGCAAAGAATTTTAATTGTAAGCCACACACACACACAAATCTATATTTAGTGAATGAATCAAAAACTATAAACATGTCTTCAGAAAGTAACAATTACAGAGACACACTTTCTCCTCATTCAAAGATATTTTTCGGTCCCTGATGATGTGTTTACTAGGTGTCATAATTGAAATGAACATTTTGTAATTGAATATTCTGAACAGAAAAATCAACCCTCATTGCAATTGGCAGATGAGTCATTTAGTGGATTCATTAGCACTGAATGAAACTTAAGAACTTGAGACATTTTCAGATATCATAATTATCAGGATTCTTTACATCAGATTAGCTTGTTATTATAAAAATATGAAAGTATAAAATGGCATCAAAATATTAGAAAAATAAATAATTTGAGAGCAGATTAGTTTTGATATTTTCCTAAACCCATGTCTCCTTTACTTTTTCTCTATCGTAAGTAACTAAGCCAAGGTGAACTTGACACCCAGGATGTGGGGCTCATCAGAGAGGCAGTCCGTAAAGTGCTGCCGTATTTGATTGGTAGTTGGTTTTTGGTCCACTTTTCCTGCTCCAGCAGAATCAGTTATGCACTTGTCATCTTAGCATATAATCACTCTCCTGGAAATCAATATTGGCTGACTGTATTAATGAGGTGAGCTATTGACGGATATGCAGTGGNTCTTTTTAATATTTTTAAAATATTTTTATTTTTCAATTACAGTTGGCATACAATATTATAATACAAAATAGTGATTAGACTTTTATATAACTTATGAGGTGATCACCCTGATAAATCTAGTGCCCATCAGACACCATATATAGTTATTACAGCACTTTTTACTCTAGTCCCTATGCTATATTTTACATCCCCATGACTGTTTTGTAACAACCAATGCATACTTCTTAATCCCTTCCCTTTTTTCACCCTGTCTCCCAATCCCCCTCCCATCTGGCAACCATCAAATGTTCTACAGAGAACATTTATGAGTTTATTTCTCTTTTGTTTGTTCAGTTATTTTGCTTTTTTAGATTCCACATATAAATGAAATCACACACACACACACACACACACACACACACACACACAATGGCATATTACTCAACCATAAAAAATAATTAAATCTTGCCATCTGCAACAGCATGGATGGACCTAGAGGGTATAATGCTGCATGGAGTCAGCCAGACAGAGAAAGACAAATACCATATGATAATATTTTCAATGTTACCAGATTATCCTAAATGACAATTATAAGGCATTCTTATGATTTGATTAAATTAATCCAAATATAACAGCCCTCTAGGGGATTCCCCACTGTGCCAAGCCACAGGAGTTCTAAATCTAATGTTGATGCCCTTTAATTAGTTTTAACTCCCAGTTAAGACTTCATGTGATGTCAAAGAACAAGAAAGATTTATTTAACCATGCAAACGAAGAAATAGACATGTCTTATTCACAGTCTAAAGCAAAATAAATAATTTTACCATAGTAAGTAGTTTATTTGGCCCAATTACATCATATTAGTAAGCATTACTAACATGAGTCCACCACACTCCGTCCACTCAANGATCAGATAAAAGAAAAACTTATAAGCTTGGATTTAGTTACATAATCGTTTTATCCTCTAACCCGTGTGTGTATAAGGCATCAGAGCATGGAGAAATGTGATTTGAACTATCGAAAAAGTATTAAATGTGTTTGAGTTTGGGAAAAACAGAAATCTTAGTAAGGGGCAGTACTCAGATTCTTGACTTGGTTCCTCCTTTTGGGTCTAATGTTTTCTTGGTGGTATTTACGTATTATTGAATAATCATTTGTTGACAATTTGTCTTTAAAGAACAAACACTAACCACAAAGAGAATGATGGAATAGCTTTTGTAGGGTTTGCTGATAATTCAGGGTTATTCTAGGGTCTGTAGACTTGAAGAAAAACATACATACTTATTTAAGCAAATAGCTTCATTGCCTGGCAACTGAGCCACAGATAATGAGATCACAGCATTCTTTGCAATTATCAGAATCCAGGCCCCAATGAACACGGTAAAATGGAGTTTGTCTTATTTTATACTTTATGCTTACACAGTTAAAATTTTCTCTTAAAATAAACCAGCTCCTTTGCAACTGTGCACAGATATCATAGAACATAGAGGAATACAACTGATTCATTATCTTTATCAAAAAAGAACATTTAAACTAAAGTTTAAACTAAGCACATTTAAACTAAGTTCAAGTTTTGTCCTCCTGTATGTTTTGTTCAACTTAGGTACAGTGATGCTAGGATTTTTCTCATTGTGATAAAATAATACTGTGTGGATGGCACATTATATGATGACATCATTATTAGTAGTGATTATTATTATAATTTTTTACATGTCATCACTAATCGTGGCAAAGAATACAGAGCTTCCTGTTAGAAAACTTGGAAAAAGTAAAATGTAACAGTGTAAACTAGAATTGTGGTATTTCTAGATTGGGGTCACGCGGAAGGGATGCATGCGGATTTGTAGGTTTGCTTCCCATAGAGCGTAATAGAGCAAAACCGTGCTTTAAGATAGGAAGCAGCTTAACACTGACACATTGTGTCCTCAGAACTAATGTGTCATTGTTCAAGTTTCTTTGGGGCAAAAAGCTGCATAAACATAAACCCCCCTTTTTTTCTTTAGATATTTACAACATTGACAAATGGAAGAGCAAGGAACTATGATTAAAAAGTTATATTTTATGCTCCCCTAGAAGCTAATAAAACCCTGCCTGATAATGGACCTTGAATGTTTGTTGTAGAGCTAATTATTTCTAGTTGGGCTCTGCCAGCTTTTATACAAACTCCTTTAGTCTCCTAGGTTGTTTTATAATAATGTCTTGAGTTAAGACTTAAATAATATTACACATATTATCCTAATAATGGCTCCATTGGGTAGTGCTTGATTTCATTAACTTGGTGCCATCTTTTTTTTATTGTTATTTTATTAAGGTACAATTGACATATAACATTAAGCTTGGTGCCATCTTAAGGACTTATTTATAGTGGTGGGTTTTTCTCTATGTATTATATTTAGGAAATAATTCATATCANGTCAGTGGACAGCCCGAGATGCAGGAACTGCTTCACACCCAGCTCAACCAACTGTGCAGACTTCTCACTCTTGGTTTATGGTGTTGCCAAGGAGTGGACATGAGCATGACGGGGAGGGAGCAGCCTACCCAGGGATGTGCTCATCTGTGCTCAGGCTTCTGCTCGTGGTCGAGAGGTGTAGCTAAGGACTTTGCAGACAGGTAGTAGTGGTGGGAGACCACCAGCATTGGGTGTCTGCCCACTGTCACCTCCGCCATTAATCCATAAGGACAACAACGTCACAAAACCAGCAAATGCACTTCACGGTATCAGAACCCATGCACAGCCTTGGCTTCTGACTTCTGTAAACCTACTACTGATTAGCAGATCCCAGAAACATAAATGTGGGGATCAGAGAGTTCTGGAAAACCCAACCATAAGTAATGAGCTTTCCCAGTGTCTCAGGGCTATTAATGCCTTTCCCCATCACTGCATTTTATGATCTGTGCAGCTTTTCCTATCCTAGAGAAGAACTGGAAAAGCAGAGAGTCTGCAGACATTCCTGTGCTGACTGTGCTTGGGTGTTTGGTGGGCAGGGAAGCGGGGCATGTAAAGTGGGGGTCTCTCCAGCCAGGCTGTAGTGTTGAAGTCCTAACGTTACTTGCAATTTGTTTTTAGTTATTTAATTAATCTGTATCTCAGTTAACTCATCTTTAAAATGGATAGCAGGTGACTTTCCTACTTATTATGCTGTGAGGATGAAATGAGATAATATTCTCAAGTCTTAGAAAAGCACCTGATATTTAGTAAGAACTAAAAACAAGAAAGGAAATAAGTTATCAGTTATCCTGCCAACACTGTCCCTTTCAGTGAGGAAAGGAAAACAATGGCTTACACATCTCTTGTCCAGTGGACAGAAGATGCCCTGTGGGATGTAAATGGGCAGCTGATACTCTTTCTTTCAATTCTGTGATGCTAGACAGATGTCAGCTACAGCGCCGAGGGAACATTCTGGAAATGACAATTGTGTAAGAGTTCTGTGTTACCCACAGTTGTTCAGTGCTAAGGTTATGACAAGGCTTTTTCTTGAACTATTTCAGTCATTTGGGGGAGAAAAACCTATCCTCTTCCCATTGTCCCCTTTTCCCTCTTTAAAATAACCTCTTGNAAAATATCTACTCTGCTCACCTTAGGAGAAGGTGGAGGTGAGCCTTTAAAGGAGATGATTTATGCTAAAAGTGTTTTGAAAATTACAAATGTTAATATACCTAAAATATTATTAAAATTGGCATGATGGTATTCTCTAAATCTTATCTAAGCTCCCATTTCATTGAGTATGGCTTCCATCATTTTGAAGGCTAGCCTCTGAAACCACTGCAAAGTTGTATCAGAAAGAAAAACAAACCAAAGATCACCAAGAAAAAAGGAAAAGAGATAAAAGGGAGTAGAAGAAAGAGAAGACGAGGAGGATTTAGTACAGTGTATCCTGCTGCTTGTGGGAGTTATGCGAGGAATATTTCTGTTTTAAAGAAATCATTTACGCAGGTTGCTAGCCTAAATTCTTTGAAGATGTGGTAGCAATACTGAGGGCAATTCATATGCATGAAGAAGCATGTCTTTTATTTTATGAGATTAGTGATACATACAGGTTTCACCAACTACAGTATATTCGGAAGATGTTCATGTGCCAGAAATCCACTTTTAACTTTCAGGGTTGGGAGGTCATGCTGCCCTGCATCACTGGTAACCCCCGGGGTGGAAACACAAGAAATATCTCTCTTCTTGCTTCCAGAGCATGCCATGGGTTCCTCCTGCGTTCCAGTACCCACACCCTTCTTTGCTGCAGTAGGTTTCAAAAGTCCTTGTAAGTGCCTGGTGTCTAAACGTTACATGTCTTGATTCTTATTCTATTTATTTTGCCCCTAAAAAAGCGTTGCTACAATTTATAGACCATCCCCCAAATAGTGTCCCTCTGCGTATTGTGAGAACTGGTAACTGACATGGCTTTTCAATATTCGCTATGAATTTTAGGGGCTATTTATTGACTAAGAGAAGGGTGGATGCTGACTTGTACTTCTGGAAGTAACTATATATGTTCTCCTTTGACCACTGAAAATCATCATTCAATCACTCATTCCTTTATTCAGGATAGTCACTGGAATTTTTCTGTGAGTTGACTATTGTTCTATGCTGGGGCCAAGGCGCTGAGCACAAGAGGAGAGAGGATATAAACAGAAGCAAATAAAAAACCATGTGCTTCTCTTTAGTGACAGATGAAGAAAACTGAGGCAGAATAAAGTCATCATGGCGAAGGTGTAGAGAGGCAGGAAGTGCTAATTCAATAAGAAGGCTGTGAGAGCCTTTCTGAGCAGAGACCCAAATGCTGTGAATTTGCAAACCATCTAAAATTTTCTAGAGGTATTTCAGGAGGACAGTACAGCAACTGAAGTTCCTGGGATAATACCAAGTTTGGTGAATGGGAGGGACAGAAAATGAGGCAGAGTGGTCTGGGGTGAGGTCAGAGAAGAGGGCGGGGCCATATCTTCTGGAGCAATCGTGGGTTACTTAAGACCGGATATGTTCAGCCTGTGATANAGAAGTGGCCTTCCCTTTGTGACAACATAAGTCACTGACTTTGTCTTCATTATTCCAGGAAGCAGAAAGTATCCCTGGATTCGCTAGCAATGCTGGGTGCATTCCTTCCATTTTCTCTGATGGACATTAAATGTTTTACCTTCAATCACTTTCTTGGCGAATGCTGCACTTAGCTTTGAAAGATAATTAAAAAAAATACTGCTTAAATCAGATAATATGTTTCTTTTGTCACAGTTTTTCTGAATTAATATATTCAAAAAGAATTGGACAGAGTGGTGGGGACTTCAAGTATTATATCAGCATAGTAAGAAATGTTTGTATAAGGGGATTTTCTGGCACTTTTGAAAATACTCCGACTCAGCCTTGTCTGCCTGATTACTTGCATTTTAACCCAAGACTGGTTCAGATTATACTGAACTGGGGATACACTTCATGATATAATGGATAAGGAAACTTTATTGCTAGGAAATTGCTTATACAAAAGCTCTAGCAAGTGCTCATTGCAAATTATCTACTGCTTTGTATGCTCATTTATTTTTAGAACAGAACATTTCTCCTCAATCTCTGACAATTTAATCCATCATGAAACAATTCTTTAGATTATAATTTGGTTCATTGGTTGGAGCACATGTGTTTGACCATGTGAGATCATAGTAAGGGATGATTGAGATTTTCCCAGGGAAGAAAACTTTTATGAGTTGCAAGTCCAAATGAAGAACAAAGGAGAGCATCATACATTAACACAGAGTTCTAAATTTTGACATGTGCTTAAAGGAGAAAAATATATATGTACACACAACCTGAAATGTAAATTTACAAGCATATATGGAGAGGCATACGTTTGGGAAGCTTTTTCTTCACCTGGCTGGTGAAGGAAAGATTCCTGCCCTAGGGTTATGGGATAGCCAAACACATGACCATGCCCTTGGACAGATGAGAGTCACAGCAGCTCACTAGTCACCTATATTCACAGTTCAGGAGAGGAGGACACTCAATGGCATGGAAGATCACACAGGGTGGCATTCAGGAGCAGAGTGAACAAGCAGGGGCTGTGAGGCCAGGGTTTATAGTAATAAGAGGGAGAGGTGTCTCCTGGTTACTGAAGGGTGTGATTGGTTTGTTTGAATAGTTATCTGGCCCAGCAGGGAATCGAACCCACAACTTAGGGACAAGCAAACACTGTGTCTGGTCTCCATGACAAGGGTTGCGTTGGAGACCTTAACCATGAGGGTAGAGGGGACAGTGGAAGTTATGGTGAGGCCATTCGAGGCCCTCCCGTTTCCCCCCAGATGTCAAACCACACAAACATCAGGCCTCGATTTGAAGTCTAATAACACAGCGCAGCAGAGCTGTGCGCAGACAGACATTGAGAGCTGTGCGCAGACAGGCATTGCTGCCTTTTCTCATAGCCTTGCTTCTCTGCTCCTGTTTCTACCTACACTTACCAAAAATCACACCCGATTTTGTTAAACTTGGTTGCAAAATATTATGGCTACTGCCAAGTCATAGAAAGCACTTATTTTCACATTACTGTAATTTTTACAGAGTTTGTTACACCTTAAGCATTTGTTATGACTTCTACAAAGACAGTGCGAAGTGCCAGAAGAAAATAATTTGATTTTGAAATTTCATTATTTGATATTGTTTTTGCAGTAAAATTCTGATCTGAGGGAATGTCTGAAGAGGGTTATAACTAGATCATACGCTTCCTATGTAACTCGCTTCTATTCTCAAAGAACTTTTTTGGAGGATGTGTCCAAATGCTGATCACACATTCAGCCTCTGGCATAGAACAAAGGTAATGAGCCCTATTTTCTAGGAGACGGATAGGCTCCCAGGCCAGGGCAAGTGAAATCCAGCTCCACAAAAGCAATAGAATATCACNGTTCTGCACACAACACTTTGCAAACACGATTTTAACAATCACACAAGGCTGTCCACAGGCTAGCTATTTAAATTTTCTGCATGACTCCAGAGGGAAACTTTCATTCAAAAAAAAAGAAGCTGTGTTTTAGGTGGTGTCATTTTTTACTTTGTGGCACCCCAACCCCAACAATCATAGAGTAAAGTAAATATGCCTTGCTCCATTTTACAGCAAGGCCAACCAAGATGCAAAAGGTTAAGTTGTTACTTGAGGTTCACATACCTAGTAAATGGTGAACCTGAACTTTGAATGCTGCACTTCTAACTGGAATGTCATTTGGAGATAATTGTTTTGTATTAATTTCCTTTTGCTGTTGTAACAAATTACTATATGTATAGTGGCTTAGTACAAGACCAATTTATTATGCTGCATTTCTGGAATTGAGAAGCCTAACTGCTCAGATGGCATTACTTCTGGAGTCTTCGTGGGGGGGAGTTTGTTTCCTTGCCTTTTCTAGCCCCTGGAGGCTGCCCAAGTCCTTTGTCTCATGGCCCCATATCATTCTGACCTCTGCTTCTGTCATCACATCTCTCTCTCTCTCTGGCTCTCATCCTACTGCCCCTTTCCACTTACAAGATTTCTTGCGACTCAGTGGACCCACCTGACAATCCACACTAACCTCCCCATTTCAAGGTCACCTTAGCAAAGATAATTGCATCTGCAACCTTAATTCCTCTTTGCCATAGAACACAACAGTTTCCCAGGCTATGGGCATTAGGATGTGGAAATCTTTGATGGGGGACATTATTCTGTGTACCAGATTCCTAATTACACTGAGATGCGCTTCATTTCATGATTAATTTACAAATGAATGAGGCCAGCCTGCCTGGGGTTTTATTCCAGCTCTACCATTCACGAGCGGAGTATTCCTGGGCATATTAGTAAAGCTCTCTGTGCCTCAGTTTCCTCTTCTGTAATATCAGCCTCTTTCTCTTAGACTGATGAGAATACAATGATTGAGGGTTTGTAAAACATGTAAAACAATCCCTGGTACCTAGCATCATATAGTCCTTAGTTAAAACATAAAAAAATAATTCCTCTTTGATGAGATAGACTGAAAGGGATCAATATTCCATAATCTGCATAAATATTTGATTGTATTGGTCTGAGATAGGCTCATATAATTATAAAATTTGGGTAACAATCACATTTTGTATGACTTTTCAAATCCCAGTATAAATCTAACAATAAAAAAAGCAATGCCTACCTGCAAGTAGGAACTACTGTTTTTCAATTTAGGGAGATATATAGGTTGTCAGGAAGACCAGCAGGAGTGGAAGAACTAACAAGGTTTTCTGCCTGAAGCGAGGCTTCGTCTTGGAGACCAGGAGCCATTCCCTGAGGGCAGAAAGCAGTTCCGGGAGATGATTCATTTGGCTTCCTCTCCCCTAATAACAAGCCAGCAACACTTCCATCCTCTTCAAACCAGACACACGTCCCTCTTCCTGTAGAAGGGTATGTTGGGGGTGGGGTGCCTGTGGGACCCATAGGCCATTTTCCTCACTCGCCCCAGGTAGAGACACACACACACACACACACACACACACACACCTACACACCTTGATGGGTGATGGAAGGAGGAAAGCAGGGAATCTGGGAAGGGAATCAGGGTTCCCAAGGAGACTATATGTTTCCCCAGGTTCTCAGAACTTGGAGTAGGGACACAGCCTCCCCCAGGACAACAATCTATCAATGGGTCTGTTAGACACACAGTGGAATTGGGCACCCTGCCACCTGATGTCCCTTCTCTAAGCATTTCAGAGGCTAAGCTGTAACGTTTGCAGGGCATCACAATTAGTAGGTAGATTTAAAATCGCATAGGCTCCTGATATCTATTAAAAACCTACTTTCTAGACCTCTGCTGAGAATTGCAGCAATAGAAGAGATCATTCAATTTGTTTTCTTTAAATAGATGTACATCGAGTGATGGAGAAAAAAGCATACATGGGAGTCAGATAAGCCTGGGTGACAAACCCGATTGTTGCATTCTCACAGGATGACCATGGACATCACATAGGATTAAAAATCTCTGAGCCTGAATCTCCTATATATCTATGGGAGAAAACAATAGCCAGCATGAAGACGAATTGTAGGTTTAGGGTTCATCTATTAATAAGTAGAATGCCTAGAGCAGGGTCAGGGGTACAACTCCACCACACATGTTTTCTACTATTAGAACAGGGGGAAAGAAATTCTTGGGTTGAAGGTAGTTACTGACCAATCTTTATCAATGACAACTGATCCAAGAGAGAGAGCGAGAGAGAGAGAGAGTGTGTGTGTGTGTGTGTGTGTGTGTGTGTGTGTGTGTGTCTGTGTGTGTATAAAACTGTGAAATATATATATTCATCAGCCTAATGAATACAATAGCTTCTAATAGGTAGGTTCTGAAGATTCTTTAAAATAACACACAATCTATACAAGAACCAGAGGAACTTGATCTTGGATTTCGTGACTTGACAATTCACAGTGCCAACCTATGCTAATCTCATTACTGGAGTACTGTAAATGACATAGGGATTTGGCAGGCGAAGACTTAATCCCATC
>NW_017732462.1:0-777 GCF_001890085.2 Hipposideros armiger | reverse complement strand
GACTGGAAGCAGCCTCTTGTTGGTTCTGTCCTGCAGTTGTGAGCTCACTCACCTCCCCCTCCAGCCTGCTGTAATTTAGTTTAGGATTCCTCAGAATTGTCTCCATGTCCCGTTGTGTGAATTCATGAAACTCTCCATTTACCACTGGTTTCTAGGCTTTTTGTTTTTAATTCCTAGTTTGAACTATTCCAATAACCAACAAGAACACCCATTTAGAAATAATGAAAACAGAATCTATTAATCTGTTTCTTTCGTAAACCCAAAAGTCTTCCCAAATGCATTCTTACCATTGCCGAAGCTCCCTCATCAGGCTTACTATCTCACAGCCCTTTTTGACTCTGAGAAGTCTTTTATATCCTTGGAAAGTACCAGCTAAAACATTACATGCACTGAGATATAGACCAGACGCAGAAGGGCACCTTGGGACGCATGCGTTCTAGACAAGAATTCATCGCAGCCTGCCAGCCCCTTTATTTTGCTCACCTGCTCGTGTGGCGTGCACATGTGGCACACCGGTCTCCGTGTGGGAGCTGTTCGGAAGGCGTCCAAGATTAAAGCCTCTGGTTTAAAGAGGTTTCTTCTTTCATACCCGCCTTTTGATTTTCTTCCCCTCACTATCGCAGTCTGGATTCTAATCTCAATTCATTTTACTGCTTGTTCATCATTCTTTAAAACAAACAAACAAACAAAAAAACCCCCCAACTTCTGCTGCAGGGGTCTAAAGAGAGGAACCACCATAGTAGCAGCTGAAATATCTTTTTTTCTAAGACAATCGGT
>NW_017732461.1:426826-427597 GCF_001890085.2 Hipposideros armiger | reverse complement strand
TCATTGGTATTTTGATAGGGATTGCATTGAATCTATAGATTGCTCTGGGTAGTAAGGACATTTTGACTATGTTAATTCTTTCTATCCAGAATGTTCATTCTTATGTGGCTGAGTGGAAATTGAAAGGCTACTGGCATGAGAGTGCCTTTCCAAAATCTGTCTTTCGAAGTCCAAGTCAAATGCTACCTCCTCAAAAGTTCAAAGGCAGTTTACTGGAGAAAGGATCGACTTGCCAACAAATGGTACCAGAATGACTAGATATGCAAAGAAAATAAACTTTGAGCCATATTTTGCACCATACATAAAAAGTAACTGAACTGGATCATAGATCTAACTACAAAATCTAGAACTAAAAATCAAAAAGAAGGCATAGGAGAAAAATCTCTGTGATCTTGAGTTAGGCAATGGTGTATTAAATATGATGCTGAAAGCATAATCCATAAAAGAAACAACTGATAAATTTGACTTTACTAAGATTAAAAATGTTTACTCTTCAAAAGCCCCTGTTAAGAGAATGAAAACATAAGCCACAAACTGGGAGAAATATTTGCAAAGTATATATCTGATAAAGGACTTGAATCCAAATATATACAGAACTATAAAAAATAAATAGCTAGAAAACAAACAACCCAACTTTTAAAAAAGGAACAAGAAGATTTAGATACTGTACAATTCCAAGGAAAATATATGGATATCAAATAAACACATGCAAAGACACTCAAATAGTTATAATTTCAATTCTAAAATTGAAAATAAAATCTCAATTAAATA
>NW_017732461.1:418356-420866 GCF_001890085.2 Hipposideros armiger | reverse complement strand
ATGCTCACACATTGCTGGTAGGAGTATAAATTCAGTTTATGTTGAATGCAAAAACAACCAAAAAATATACAAATATTGGGTTGTCGGAAAAGTCATGAAGTATTTTTCTGTTTTGTGTTGCGAAAATTCGTCCTGACTTTTCTGACAACCCAATACTTTATACAAAAACAATTAATTTGGAGGGTACCTTGGCAGTGCTTATTAACATTTGGAATGCATATGCCGTATAACTCAGCAATTCTATTTCTCAGTATCTATTCTAAAAAAAAATCACCAACATGTGTACCAAGAATGGTATAAATGTGCTTATTTCAGTATTGTTTGAGAGAGAAAAAGAAAGAGAGAAAAATGGACTGTCCTGCAATAATATGGAACACTTTGTACCTGCTGAAAGAATAGGTGGAGCTATATGAACCAACAAAAAACATGTCTCTAGTATTGTATTGAGTGAAAATAAGTTGCACTATTACATATCTATAGCAAGAGAACACATTGCCAAAATACACAAGGCAATACTATATATTTGTAACTTCTCATATCTCTAAGTGCATAAAAACTCTGAAGGAGTTAATGCCACTCTTAGGCAGAATAGGATAGGCTATTCTGTGATAATAAACAACTCTAAGATTGCAACAGCATAACACAATAAAATTGTATTTTATCCTCACAAAAAGTATGATGTGGAACAGGTGGCCCTCCTGTGTGACTCTCCTCCCAGTGGTGACTTGGAGATCTGGGCTGTTCCATCATGCAGTTAAACAATCTGTTATGTGTGGCTTTCAGGGTCTCCGCACCAGGGGTGAGGAGGGATGGGAGAGGCACACTGGCTCTTAATTGCCACAGACTAGAAATGAGAACATGTCATGGCTGCTCACAGTCCACTGGCTAGAACCAGTCATATGGCCCCACCCTTACTGAAGTCTCATTTTGGATACATTTATACTTATTTCCAATATTTTTCACCATTATAGATAACACTATACTGCCTGTGCATGTGATAAGCTGAAATCTTTTTACGTTTATACATCACATTATAGTTTCAAATACATTTCACATCCATTATCTCAATTGAAGCTACATAAAAATCCCATGTGATAAGAAAACTAGGAATAATTCTCCTCATTTTGCAAGTAGGAAAATTGAGGCCTCAGGAATCTTGACCGAGGTCTCATATGGCTATAAAAGATTTGAGACTCAAAATGAACTTTGTGATGCTCTAAATCCAGTTCTCTCTTCATTAGAGACATGCCAATCAGCCTCCTGCCCTACATTGTATCTTCTAAGGTGGCTTTGGTATGTGTGAATAAAAGAAACTTAGAATAGATAAGGATTTTACGGAAATGAAAGAAATAGCTGTTTCAGGTATCTGGGTCAGAGTGATTTTGAAAAATGTTTGTTTTTATGTCTGTCTCCTTGACTAGAGTATGCATGACCTTCTAAATGGAATTGGGCCACATTCACTTCTACAGCCCAAATGCCTGGCACAGGTCTTGACCTATGTTGAGCATTAGATAAATATTGAATGAATGAATGAATGAATGAATGAATGGTGACAAAGTTATGCATTTTATATTCTCTGCCATAAAATCATAGCACTTTCGACCTTGAAGACATCTAGACCATTGCTTCTCAATGTCGTCCCTGAAGCAGAAACATCAACACCACCGGGAACTTGTTAGAAATGAATCTCAGACCTCACTCCACACATACTGAATCAGAATCTTCATTTTAACAAGATTTCAAGATGAATCACAAGTACTTTAAAGTTTGAGTAAATTCAAATGCATTGGTCTTGAGTAAACTCTTCTGTTGTACTGTGCTCCAAGCTTGGAGCACAGTACCACCCCTCTGACCTCATTGATTTGATGCTTCTTTGTACTATACCATCTTCTCAGCATAAAAAAAAAATGCACGATCAACAGACTTTGTTTAAATTCAATACATTTAGTGTCTGTGCAGGGTTGAGGGAGGTAAGGTGATCTTCAATGATACAATCTGACACCAATTCCAATGTGTGGGTTTATTCCCCACACCAAGCAATTCTCAGACACCAGCTGGGTGTCCTACAATTCAACTCGACTCTGACACTATCCACTCAGAGATAGCATCAAATATCACAGGTTAACAGCTCAGTCCCACCAGACTGCCCCCACTTTAGATGCCAATCACAAGTCCAAGCTGTTATCTGTGCTTCTGACTGACTGGCTATCAATCAGAGGTTCCCATGAAACTCTCTTTAGGTTCGATTAATTTGCTAGAGTGTCTCACAGAACTCAGGAAACTAGTTTATTCACTATATTACTGGTTTGTTACAAAGGATATTAAAAGATATGAACCAACAGTGAGAGGAAGCAATACATAGGGCAAGGTCACGAACTAAAAAGCTTCTGTCCGTGTGGAGTTTGGGGCCCTGGAGAGCTGCAGGTGAGTGCATCTGGTTTACCAACCTGGAAGTTCCCCAAACCACATCCTTTTGGGGGTTTTGTGGAGGCTGCATTCCATAGGCATGA
>NW_017732461.1:413317-416506 GCF_001890085.2 Hipposideros armiger | reverse complement strand
AAAACTCTTCAACCACACCTCTGTCCAAATTTGTTCTACCCTCAGTCTTCTCCAGTTACATAAATACACCAGCCTCCACTTGGTTGCTCCATCCAAAACCTTAAGTCACCTTGAATCTTCTTTTTCCCCTCACACCCCACATCCATTAGCATGCTCCGTTGGCCATACCTCCAAAAGGTGTTCTAGACCAATCCACTTCTCATCACCACCACGGCTTCCATCCTCTCTTTGATTTTTTCCTAATCGGTCTCCTTGCTTCCACTCTTGCCCCCTCCCACCCATTTCCTAACACCCAGAATGATCACTGGAAGCGTATATCAGGTCATGTCACTACCCTGCTTCAAAACCATCCCGAGGCTTCCCAGCGTATTTAGAATAACTCCAGTGCCTAACCATGGCCTATAAGGCCCCGTTGATCTGGCCCCTGACTGCCCGCCTGTTTGGCTTCATCTCCTTTCACGCTTCCTCTTACAGCTTCTACTCCAAACTGACCTATTCTCTGTACCTTGAATATGCCAATCTAATTCCAGATTAGGCCTGTGCCAGGAGTTCTTCCCTTGTGCCAGGAGCTCTTCCCCAAGCATGCCCTCTCGCATCACTCAGATCTATCTGTTCACATGTAACTCCCTCAGGAAGGCCTGCCTTGGCCATTCATATGATCTCAAGCAGTTCCTCTGCTTCCTACCCGTGCTCTAGTACATCTCTCTGCTTTATTTGCTTTATAGCTCTTAGCAGTATATTTTTTAAATTGTTCACTTGTTTATTGTCCCTCTCTCCAGCACCATGTCCCCCTTCCAAAAATGTTAACTCATTAAGGTCATGAATCACTGTATCTTCCTTATTGGGAAGAGAAGTCCTTCCATAAAGGGCTTTACAGATCAAACTGTCCCTGTGACAGCTGCTCAACTCTGTCACCATAGCATGAAAGCAACCATAAACAGTAAGTAAACAAATGAGCATGGCTGTGTTTCAATAAAACTTTATTTACAAAAACAAGTGGTGGGCTGGATCTCACCCATAGACCATAGTTTGCTGACCTCTTACCTAGGTGAGCACTTGGCATGTAGAAGATGCTTAGTAACTGTTTATCAGATGTATAAACAAATGAGAAGCCTAAACATCTAAACAGAACAATTTCTGAGAGGAAACACTAAAAAACATAGAAGGGAAAATAAATACCCAGCAGGATAACTCTTACATACATCTGGCAATAGTTTATTATTAACAGAACCTATTTTCTTTTATGTATTTCATATTAAAAGTTAATATTTCTGTCTTTCTCAGACTTAGCAAAGAGCTGAGAATATGCTTTGCATTAAGATCAGTGGGACCCTAAGGTCTTGGGAGACACTGGAGATCCAACCTAAAAACCCAGTCTCTGCTTAGACCAGACGGGGCCTGACTATAGAAAAAATGGTGAGTCACATCAGCTGATGATAAAAATGACCCATAGTTATTTTAAAAAGATTTTTAGTGAATTACTCATCATCAAAGTTTTCCTCTGATTCTGCTACCTCCTGAACTGCATTTTTAGCCCTTTTCTACTTCAATTTTTTTCCCAGGATATCCTTTATAATGAATAAAAAATTGTGATTAAAGCACTATAATTTATTGTGAGGCTGCACCTGCCAAAGATAGGATGACTCAGCTACTGAAAGAAAATACAGACACAATTGCAAACCTGATTTTGAGGGGAAAGCATCTTCCGGTTTAAGAACTGTGGATTCCCAAAGCTCTGGCTAAGGAGGAAGCTAAGGTTTGCTTTGGGAGGATAACTGTACATTTAAGAATAACAAAACATAAAAGCCACCCTCTATAACCCAGAAAAACAAATCAATGAGTTGTGGTGTCAAGAGAACTGTTTTAGCACCTGCAGTTCCTTTGAGAGGAGAGGAATTCAGAACTCATTTTCTATAGAAACAATGGCGTACACGGTGCCTACTTTTTATTAAAATAGTGTTGAGACTGAACTTTGGGCACAGCAAGGGTTGAGAAGGCATTTATAGGTACCTCAGCACCATTTCTAAAAACACCTGTTTCAAGAAGAATGGGGNGTGATCGATCCAGAAGTGGGCACACAACCCCAACATACCCAACAGAATCCTTGCATGAAATTTAAAAACTTAGAACCAAAATGAGAGGACCTCTTCCTCTCTGTTGGCAGAAGTGGAGAGAGATAAAAATGTAGCAAGGCAGCTATAGTATCCAGCACACTAGAAGGAACCCATCACACTAAGATAAGTAGAGATAAAAGGTAGTGACCCTGTTGGAAGCATCTGAGTTTCCATTTTCAGTAATTTCTGGCCTTCACATGGTTTGATGACGTAAGCAATAAGCTCCCCTTTTCTCCTAAGCAAATTCAAGTTGCTCTCAAACACTTGCAACCAAGAGTCTGATAATGAAATCAACCGCAGAGAATGACTTAAGCTTTCCAGCTTTAAAATTTTTTTTAAAAAACCTGGAGAGAGGTGAGTTCCATGTGGCAGATACAGAGAAACACCACTTAGATCCTCTCCAGCAAATCCAATAGAATCCTTGCAATAAAGAATTCGCTGCTCGGCTGGAATGACTGTGGTTGGCTGACACCTCCAGCTGTAAGCTCTCTCATGGTCTGCCTCCACTTTCAAGCCAAGGGCATGCTATTCTGAAGGCAGCTCTCAGCCAATGGCTGACCTTAGAAATGATGATCAAGATCTTGCTAGCTCCTAGTTAACGACTAAGCAAGACACATGCTACAAGTACAAGCTCTAACCATTCCCACCTAGTATAGGACTCCTGTGGTGGACAAGGCCCCCACCGCCCCCAGATTCTCCATTGAGCTAGCAGAGGTTTTGTCCATTCAGCATTACAATCTGGATTCTCTCTGCGCAATCCGGCTCCCTCTTTTCCCTTCAAAGGTGTTACTCTTCAATAAAACATTTCAATTTCTAACTCAGTGTCCCAACATTTTAGAAAACTCTCAATTTGGTACTTAATAGCCTTCCTCCAGCAAATTTAAAATAATACAACCAAGACCATGAATATTTTCATAGATATCTTCTCTAGAATAGGCAGAAAGTAAAGGTCCTTTCTAAAAGCTATGAGCAGGTAGAGATGACAATTATCTCCTACTTTAGTCAAAATTCTGGTTCTCTGGCTCTGGTTCCTGTCTTTTCCCCACACTGTAATGGTAATGGTGTAGCTAAACCA
>NW_017732461.1:408432-409727 GCF_001890085.2 Hipposideros armiger | reverse complement strand
TTAGTACATTATACTTGTAGAAAATTTAGAAAACATAGGAGCTTGAGTGGCGTGCAGGAAGCAGCACCCCAATATTACAGGTGAGTCTTCCTTTTCTCACTGGCTCTAGCATCCCCTTTCATCCTCCAAGACACCCTCCCCAAGGCCAGCCCTAGTTCTCCTGTCTTACTGTCATTGCATGAAGTCATCAGGACAGAGCATGCTAAGGGCAGCCTAGGCGTGTACTCCACAGAAGAAACTAAAACTGACTCTCCTTGACATTCTCACAAAGGTGATCTCCATTAGTCCACATGCTCCTCAATAAAGCTGATCCGTGCATTTCACAGAGAGGGTAAACTAAGCCCAAAACGCCTAAACTTGTTTAAGTCATTCTATAAAGGCAGAATCTCTCATCACAAAGTCTAAGATGGCCTGAGATCAACCCGCCTAGGCTGGCTCAGGTGGGAAATAGTCAGTGAGGCCAGCAATCCCCATTTCTCCATTTTTGGATGATGCAATGAGGGCAGAGGTCCAGTGGCTTTGGGGTAACAGTGTCTGGGCCTCTTTGAAAACACTGGCAAGAGTTATTGGAGAACTGTTTGATTCTAAGCTTCCTGGCCCTACTCTAATCAAATTCAGAGCCCTGGGACCCTGAAAGTCTGCTCTGAACTCGAGAATGCACATAGTTCTTTCCTGCATGGAGAGGTGGCTGCTCCTTACAACATCAGCTCAGGTGACTATACAAAGCAAGATCGCCACTGGTTCAACATTATCAGCACAAGGGGAAATGGTTGTCAGGAAGCTAGGAGCTTCTGAAGTGCTCTGTGATGCCAGCTGCATCTAGATCAAGCAAGAGTTTCCAAACATTGGATCCTCAATATTTCTGCCCCTTGACACACAAAGCTGGAAAATGATTTCAAGTGAGAACACATGAGGATCAGGGAGCTTTGTTCCTCCAAGTAGAAGTGACTCATGATTTGCAAAGAAACATGATATGACAAAAAATTACTATTTAAATCAGAGGCTAAATGCCACAGATTTTTAATGGTTTCAACATTAAGAAGCGGAGGACCATCCAACGTCACTCCAATAAATTTAATTAAAAAAAGGAAAAGAAGGAAACTAAGGACCAAAGATGTAAAAGGAACAAGTCCACGTGCCCAGTAAAGGACCAAGAAAGAATTAGAATCTGGGTCTAATTCTTACTTTTCCAATTCTGTGAGAATATCTTTGCAATGTTTATACCTATCTGGTAGCCCTCCCCTCTTTTCTCTCAGTATTATTTCCCTAGGTGATCTCTTCCATTTCCGTAACTA
>NW_017732461.1:402588-405562 GCF_001890085.2 Hipposideros armiger | reverse complement strand
CTCTTAGCATATAAAGAGAAACCTCTGGGTACCCAGGCAGCCTTTCGGGGGTACCTAGAAATCTTATTGTCTTAGCCTTTTGAATAGGTACTGGAATAGAATTAGGGGTTCCACTTTCAGGGAAAAAGACATAAAATGAGCCCCTCAGGAAACGAAGGCTCCAGGTCATCTCTCTAAGGGGAAATGGCTTTGGGGTAGAATCTAATGGGGAGGAAGAACTGTCCAAGCAACTCTTCCCCCTCTTCTCACTGCCTTCAGGTGACCTGGCAGGGGGAAAGTTCATTCATCTAAATACCAGTTACCCTCAAAAATATTTTCTCCTCTACTGACAAAACAAGATCCTGGATATTCAGTCTGCACCAGGTCCTCCACTTAACAATGACCACCACTGCCTGGCTAATAATATACATGTGTGTTTGCGAAACCACAATGACTGCTCTCTCACTTGCTTGGCAAATTATATTCTGGCTGGATCTGCTGACTAAAAGTGCCACCGTGCTGTGAGGCAAACAAAATTTTCATCTCTGGATTTCCTCACCTCAGGGCTAGAGCATCTTCTGCCTGTGCAGCACTGAAGATCTTGCACCATCACTTCTGCTTTCCTCATGAATCCTTTATTGTTATTGGTCTCCGGGGAGTTCTTCTGAAGTAAGTAGAAAATTTGGCTCCCACACACACAAAGTTTTCATACAAAAGGGTAGCACTAGTGTCCTCCTACCCAAAACAGTGAATGGTGGGGGATGGAGTTTTACGAAGAACGAGACAGTCATCTGACGAAAATCACATGTTGTTGACTTTCCAGCTCTGCTACTTACCTGCAGATGACTGATCAAGCCAACCTTTTAATCGTCGTTTCTCACTCAGTAAATAGGGTAATATTGCCTTGTAAACTTGTTGTGAGAATTAAAATGTGACCTTGTTTTCTAAGTTGTCTGACATATTAAGCATCACATACTTTTTTCTTTCTCGTTTTCTTTCTTAAAGGGCCTTTGTAGACAGCAGATGTGAGGACCCTTCTCAGGATGTCTCATCAGAATTCAGAGCGATTACCTTTGCTGCTCATTCCCTGGAGATTTGCAGAGTCAGCTCGTAAAGTATGCATGAACTATCTCCAAACTGGTGTTTTTAACCAAGAAATAAACCTCTTCACTGTAGGTGCCTATAAATAAAAAGGGAAGGTTTCCAGTCACGTTTTGGGCTGTGGCAAAGGTAAACGCCAGCATTTCTCAAGGGAATTGCTGAAAAGATATTAAGAGGAAAACTCACCTATACAGATAAATCAAAAATCCCCCAAATGCCACCCTAACAAAATTGATGTATATAAAATTGGCAAATGTGTAAGAGGAAAGTTATTTGTTTTCTACCACAGCTTTCCTTTCCTTGAGGCACAAATTACAGGCCCAAAGAACTTTATCTCAAACCAGCAAACAGACAAAAAAAAATGTTGTATAGATTGGTAGTTTGATTAGATAAAGATGTGCAAATCATCTTAGCTTTTAATATCAACATGTTAAAATGTCAATAGTAAAGAAATACTTTCCATTGTTCATTCATTTATTAACTCATGAAACATTTAGCAAAGACCTAACTTGAGCTGGGCAGTGTTCCAGGTATTGGGGATAAAACAGCAAATCAGACAGACAGACCATTGCTGTATTCATGGAGCTTAACATTCCAGTGAGAGGAGACAGATAATAAACATGTGAACAAATAAATGATATAGAATTTCAGAGAGCAGTAAATACTATGAGAAAATATAACAGGATAATGGAGTTCCCTAGGAGTTAGTAGTACTCTTAGACTCTGAGAGAAGATTCATTGGGCTGAAATCCGAATGACAAAAACAGACCTATGAAAAAATTGGGGACTAGAGCAGTCAGTCAAAGGGACTAGCAAGTGCAAAGGCCCTGAGGTAGGAGCCAGAGAAGCATGTTTCAGGGCAAAAAGAAGGCTACCAGATGATGCTCATACTGCTGGTCCATGGAGCCCACTATGAATAGCAGGACACAGGGAGGTAAAGTACAGCATAGAGAATATCCTCCATAATGTTGCAACAACTGTGTATGGTGCCAGGGGGGTACTTGACTTATCATGGGGATCACTGCATGAATTCTATAAATGTCCAACCACTATGCTGTACACCTGAAACTAATGAAAAATAGTATTGAATGTCAACCATAACTGAAAACAATAAATAATTAAGAAAAATAAATGAACAAACAAACAAACAAAAGGATATAGGGCCTTGTAAGTCATGGGAAAATGTTTGAATTTCTGGCTAATTGCAATGGAAAGCCACATTAGCTGATGCTCTTATACTTGTAGAGCCTTTCTCAGTTACACAAAGGTCTCAGACCCTGTTGGTATTTCCCCCCACCTAGCAGGAAGGTGAGTACTTGGTAGATGCACTAAAAACGCCTGTGTTGAATGATAAGGCTGATTATCTAGATCCTGCTTTGTGGTTTGCCTTGTGCTAGAAAAAGTAACAAAAATAACGTTTGGGTGGGGTGAAACAAGTTAATGAGTTGAAAGTTTACAGGTGGACTTTGAATCATGTATTTATGGGTTCAAATGCTACACTAACATCTGAAAGGTCTTGGGCAAAATGCTTGACTTCTTTGAGCCTCGATTTTCTTATTTGTAAAATAGGAATAATACCCTCTTCAATAGGAAGACAAGAAAAGTACATGTAATAGTAAATTGTAAGTGCCCTGGCATTTGTATCAAAAGCATCATAGTCTGCAAATTTTGTAGAGCAAAGCTGATTTCCAAATTAAGAATTCAAAGCCCATATCTCTGTAAAGTAATTGATTATGGCCCCATATCATTTGCTGATTACTGCCTTAAAGATAATCAGATTTAAGACCTAGCCCTAGTTCTATTACTAACTTGCTTGACAATCTTTGTTAAGTCCCTTGTCATCTGTGGGCCTCTGTGAAATAAAAGATTGGAGTAGATGGTCCCACCCAATCCT
>NW_017732461.1:399849-400669 GCF_001890085.2 Hipposideros armiger | reverse complement strand
ACCCACACTGGCTGAATTACATAGCTACTTACCCCATATGCCTTAGTTTCCTCATCTGTAAAATATATTCTCACCCAAAGTCAGAGAATCCTGGAAACGTTCCCCTGCTTCAAATTCAAATTTAATGTTAGAAAAACAGCATCCAGAAAGGATGGATTTCCCGAGGTGACATGACTACCTGGAAATGCAGGGCAACACTAGAACTCAATTTCTTTTCTCCCTTTCAGTCCTCTTCACTGCCCTTGATGATGTCTCGCAAAGAGACAAGTTCCCTTTAATCTGAGCCATATATGTTACATAGCTTCTGGAAAGAAAGTTGAGCAAATCTCCACCATCTCCAAGTCAGAGGGCAGTTCTCCCAAGCAACAGGTGGTGACCTCTGGCCCCCAGTACTAACTTGGCTGACAAATTGCCAAGAAATAATTTGGAATAATCCAATCCTATAAGAACCAAACAAGATAATGACTGGTTTTGCCCTCCTAAGCAGGAATACATTTCCAGGAAAGTTGGGGACAAGGGGATTCGCTGGGATAAAGTCGGCTCTGTGAAACAGGACAGAACTGACTAAATACTGCATGTTGTGATATGCTCTCTTCACTGGAATCTACTGGGCTGAGGAATGGAGTCTAGCCCTGCCGGGGGTGTGGTTATAGATTCTCCATCCCATATGCACTCTGAAATGCATCATGATAGAGTCAGTAATCAGAGGGCTGCATTCTTCCTGATGGACTCTCACAGATAGAGATGCTCATAGCGTTACAGATCTCTCACAGATATGATTTCACCAGTCCAGACAATTGGGCCTAAAAAGAAAATGAGC
>NW_017732461.1:397894-398618 GCF_001890085.2 Hipposideros armiger | reverse complement strand
CAATAAAATTTAAACAACTCCAGCAGTAGAAAATTATAAGTGTTGTGAGAGGCTTAGGCTGAAAAGGGAACTTATGTGTCTTGTCTGGAGGTGCATATTTCAGGGAAATGATTTTTCAATGAAGACTATGAAATAAGCAGAAACGATTTCTTCAAAAGTCCAGTGCTGCATCTGAACAGAATGTTTCCCCAGGTCTTATAGAGCAGACCGGTTACTTTCAGATATGTCAACAAAATGTCCCTTCCCTCACAAACAGCTTTTAGCTTTATCATCCCGCTGCTGTAGCTGGTTCTGCTTGTTTACCTTTTTTAACCTGGTGTTTTGAAGACTCAGAATGCTGAACAAAATGGATCAAAGATCTAAGAAGCAGGTAAGGGTGATACACAGTGTGATTTCAGAGAGCTCACAGCAGTCACAGATTATATGATGTCTAAGAGATTAAATTACGTGTACCAAAGGTAGACACTAAATCCTCCAAATTCTATGTGTTTCCCAGATCTGTGGATCTACGCAGCAGGGAAAGGAGCAGGTGCTGCTTATCCAAAACACTGGCTCCTTTAGTATCATCTCTGTTCTTTCCTGGCATAGGGTGTCCATAATTACCTCCCGTAAACTGAACCCACAACCCTACCACCCTCCACACACACCCACTGCTGAAAATTGTATTGGCAATTAATTTGTCAGGAAAATGCTAGAGGATGTGAACACTGGTAATTTTATACCA
>NW_017732461.1:393142-394302 GCF_001890085.2 Hipposideros armiger | reverse complement strand
GTTATACATGTGCTATTGTTAAACTGCATATAAAGGCAGTGCAACCTGCCTTTACACTGCCATCCATAACAAAATGGGGCTACAGAGAATACTGGATGCTAAAGGGGCAGCGAACTAGCTTAAGTTGTGAAAACTCATCTGATAGCCAAAACAATGCTAGTTAATTTAACTGCACTGTGACTCCAGTGGCAGAGAGGTGCTAAAGACAGAGCTATTAAAGAGAGCTCTGAACACTTAGCAGATGAGCCTATCAATGTAATTCAGTGATGATTTTATAGGAACCTTTCATGAAATGTTTTCTTTTCCATCTGAAACCTGTTAACTGCTGGGCATACCCCAGTCCTTTCCCAAGGAACCATAGGGCAGCCTTGTTACCGGAAGCAAAGGTAAAATATACTGGCTAGAGTTTTAGCACAATTACCACCATCTCAATCATGTCTGGTTACCATGGAACATGGTTACCAAGGCAACTGTTTACAAACTCTCCAAAAGGACCTTTCTAAGGTATTCTTCCATGGTATGAGGTGGTGACCAAAACCAGGGCTGGCTCAGAAAAGTAAATCAGAGCTCTAGCCCCAGCTGTGTCCTTAAATAGTCAATATCCCTAAATATTCAGAACTGACCTCAGCTTATTAGGCTCTGATTGCTTCTTACATGAAGAAAGAAAGTTAGTCTATTCTATTCCACCTTTGTGAACTCGCTCATTCTAATGAATACTTATTGAAGGCCTACTACATGCCAGGTATGAAGTGCTCTACTAGGAGTCTGCATGGCTATAAGTTTTGGTCCACCAAGGTTTGCATCTTGTATCTTCTCAGCCATCCAAATGAGTTTCTCAATAAGTTTTTTTTTGAAAGATGCAATTACTCTTTTAAAAATTTGCATCTTTAAAAATAAATGGAAATGGCTTTGTAACATTTCTGAAAGAGTGAATCAGGCTGTCAAAGTTCTCTTGTAGACTGTCCAAAGAGCTCTGGTGCAGGAACTGATAAAAGCAAGGCCCCAGGGGGCTAATGTGCCAATATGCATAAAGACCTCAATGGCGTTTATGGGTGCACCGAAAGTAGAGAAAAGATGAACTTTGCCTAGCAAGGTCTAGATTTAAAGTTCTAATTTTCTCACCCATTATATGTATAACCTTGGGTTTGAGTTACTTAATT
>NW_017732461.1:390260-391503 GCF_001890085.2 Hipposideros armiger | reverse complement strand
ACATGTGAAAGCAGGAAGAGGCTGTGAAGCTTAGAACGTGGCATTACCTGATTGCAAAACAGTATAGCAATGTGACTAATAGTTCAGTCTTTAGAATCAGACTGAATTTGTCGTATCCCAGTTCTGCCATTCTTCCTGGATGACCTTTGGCAGATTATTTAACCTCTCTAAGCCCTCGTTCTTTCATCATTATAATGTAATTAACAATACTGCCTGCTTCATAGGGTAGTTATGAGAATTAAGTAAGGGAGGTGTGTAAAAAGTCTTACTTAACAGAGCCAATGGCTCATGGAATTTTTCTACAAATATTAGTTACCGCCATTAAATAATGAAGAGGTGGAGGAAGAGGAAGATAGACTACTGGGTAGAAGATAGATTCAGCTCCATAAGAGGGAAGCTTTTCCATGGAAAAGACCATCCAGCAATGAAAAGGGTATGCTACACCTGTCCCAGTTCCCCTGTCTAAGAAGCACAAGCCCTGGGAGGTGCTTCAAGCCAATGGCCTTTACCCATAAAGCTTGGTCTGCGGGTGAAGTTGTACCCTTTCCTTATCTGAGAGCTGGGATGTGTGAAGCTGAGGGAGCAACTAAGGGGCAGTAGTGCCTTGGGAAAGCACTAACTGAAACATCCCAGACCACGTTAATATATCACCAGGCCAATGGGATCTGGACAAAGAGGGAGGATCCTGGAAAGAGGCCAACAGTGGAGCCAACAGGGAAGAGGGGGAGAGAGAGAACCTGGAGTTACTCCTCATCAACAAAGAGGCAGCTGCTGGTGTTTTTTGTGGGTGTGCCCAAAGCTATGCATTGGGGATTGTTGGAGCAAATGAAAGCCCAGCCATGGACAGATGCCCTCTTGAGGCACTAGGTTCCCTGTCACTAAACTTTTTCCTACAGAGGCAGAATGTCATCCATCCATTAGGAAACCTAAAAAATGGTGTTCCATCAGTGTCCGAGAGCTTAGTCTACCTAAATGGCTCATACAGTCCCTTACAACTCCAAGGGTTATACAGTTCTATGGATAATAAGGTCCCACTCGATTATTCCCTATACATTGTGTTGTCGGGAAAGTCATGACGCATTTTTGTAATGAAAAACATAGAAAAAATATGTCATGACTTTTACGACAACCCAATAGCTATCATCTTTCCCCCACCCCCTTCCATACATCCAATCAACACATTGAGTGTCTACTATAAAGCATACACTGTGATAGTTACTGTGGAAACATGGCTCCTGCCCTC
>NW_017732461.1:380685-385490 GCF_001890085.2 Hipposideros armiger | reverse complement strand
CCAGGACCAAGAAGCCTGCTCTCCAGGCCTAATACCAAGCAGTGGGGACATAATTACTGTTGCCACTGATTCATTCAGTGGGTGCCTGCACAGACCTTGCCCCTCCAAAAGAGGGGTTGATTTTCTGTGCAAACTACAAAGTGTGACTTAACATTTCAATATGGTGGGCTCTGCCTGCTCACAGAAGCAGGATGATTGGGTAGGATATTTGCAAAAGTGGCCCCAGTTAATCCCCCCCCTCCCAAATCCACACCTGTTTGCATTGTGATTTTTCAGTCCTCCCATCAAACGTCTATTTCCTCATTTTTTGAATCTGAGTTGTCCTCATGAATTGTCGTGGCCAAGAGAATACAGTGAAAGTGACATTGTGCCAGTTTTGAGCATATACCTCAAGAAACATAGCACATTTTTTTCTTGGGACCCCGCCAAGCTACCATGTAAGCCAGCCTGCTAGATAACGAGAGATTCATAGCCTGGTCACCTTCCATTGCCTCAGCCAACAGCCAGCCAAACCTCAGGAGCAGAGCCTCCTAGCTGAACAGCAGCTGACCACAAACATACATGAGCCCAGCTGTACCCATCCAATCCATAGAATTGTGAACAAAGTAGATCATGGTTGCTTTAAACCACACAATTTCATGGTGGTTTATTAAACCCGCAAAAGCTCTATAGAGAGATGTATCCCCTATGTCATCCAATCTGGTGGCAAATGCTCTGGACAAGGAACAGGAAGTAGATAGCTTCTGAAGGATAAGTGCAAAAACTAGTCAAAGGTCAGTTCTAGAAAGAGAGATTTCACATCAGAGATTCCACATCAGAGTCGGGGATATAGCCCCACCCCTGGTAACGAGACTTGGTCTGCCCACCTGGGTGAGCGAGTATAAACACCAACTTCGGGGGGTTGCTCTGCACCTTTGGAAATAACCCCAACTCTAGCTCTAACCCACCACTCCTTGTGCTCAATTTCCCTGTTTCTTTGGCCAAGTTTTACATCCAATGAGCTCAGCTTGATTCTCCATCTCCTTTCTCAACTCCCCTTCACTGTCCTGCTTTCTGGTTTCTGTCCACACCACTGGGACAGGAACCGCTCATCCCAAGGTCACTAATAGCCTCCTAAGTCCCACNATCCCAACTTGATCTATAGAGTCCATGCAATATCAATCAAAATCCCAACAAGTTATTTTATGTACACTGATGAACTGATTCCAAAGTTTGTATGCAGAAGCAAAAGACCCAAAATAGCCAACACAATATTGAAGGAGAAGAACAAAGTTGGAGGACTAATGCTACCCAATTTCAAAACTTACTATGAAGCTACAGTAATAAAAAAATTACAGTACAGTACTGGAAAAAAGAATAGACAAATAGATCAATGAAACAGAATTAGAGAGCTCAGACATAGACCTCCATAAATATAGGCAACTAATCTTTGACAAATGAGCAAAGACAATACAATGGAGTAAAACAAGTCTCTTCAACAAATGGTGATGGAAAAAGCCACAAGCAAAAAATAAATCTAGACACAGATCTTACACCTTTCGCAAAAATTAACTCACAGTGGATCTTAGACCTAAATGTAAAATGCAAAACTATAAAACTCCTAGGAGATAACAGAAGAAAATCTAGATGACCATGGATATGGTGATGATTTTTTAGATATAACACCAAAGACATAATCAACAAAAGAAATAATTGATAAGCTGGACTTGATTAAAATTAAAAACTCCCGTGAAAGACAATATCAAGAGAACTGAGAAATAAGCCACATATTGGGAGAAAATATTTGTAAAAGACACAGCCAATAAAATACTATTACCTAAAATATACAAAGAACTCCCTAAACTCAACAATATGCAAATAACTTATACAGGAAATGTAGCATGCAGTATTTCCCAATTTTCTATGACCAGAGTGAGTTTGGAGAACTCACTTGGAAAACCCTGCTCTCAAATACATGATACTTGGCAAAAAATTGGCATTCGGCAAGCACTTGTTGACTTGGCAGAGGGAAGTTCCTGGAATGCTTTAGCACAAAGGTGTCTTAGAACTTAAAGAGGTGTCAGGGTCAGAAGCAAACCCTGAATCTGCTGTAGGTACAGTCAAATGCAAGTATTGTGTGAAGTGACAGAAACACCAACAGGGAACTCAGGGAGCAAGACAGAGAAATGGAAGGCAGCAAATAAAGTGTGCATTTTCAAGTCAGCTATCAGAGTAGATGCCTGGAGCTCAGCCTCACTGGAAAACACTGGAGGCCACATGCCTCAAAGCTATGCTGCCAAAGAGGTGAGGCAGCTGAAGTATTCATCCAGCAGCTCCCATTAGTCATTAATTTAGGACAGCTCTCAGAGGACGTTAACCCCCTAGCATATCCAGCTTGCCCAGTGGGTGCTAAGTAGACTCTATGGTCAGAGAAAGCCTCTATGGGCAAAAAAATGTGGGTGCCATCAGCTGGGTGGTAAACTAATGGGATATGTGTTGGGTATCTAGAGCATCTTCTACACAAGAGATCATTGGCAGTTTCTGAAAATTTCAACAAAGATCTTCTAGACCTCCTTTTCCAGAACCAAGAAAGGAGGAATGCCAATTGACTCATATATTAAATATATATATACAGTTTCTGGTTTGGGATATAAGTATGGGACAACAATCTATTGGAGACAAAAAAGAGACAAGATTATAAAATGGGAGAATTGGGCAGGGAGGGGCAGAGGGTAGGTATTTACATGGTTAATATGCTGTGAAATAATAAGATCTATATTTCCTATATTGGGAATATTTGGTCTTTGATCCCAGTTCCTGACACAGAGCTCCTAAAACCCTTGTAATTTTCTAAGTGATAAAAGTGTCTGACTCAGAGCTCCTAAATCCCTTTTAATTTCTTGGGTGGTAGGAGTGTCTTTTGTTTTAATAAAACAACTCTTGATGGGCTCCTGGATGGGAGCTGGTCACCAGAAAGATCAAGCCATGATCAGAAGTTTAGAACTCTCAACCCCATCCCCCATTTTCCAGAGAGGGGAGAGGGGCTGGAAATTGAGTTAATAATCAATCATGCCTACATGATGAAGCCTCCATAAAAATCTTTAGACTATGGGGTTTGGAGAGCTTCTGGGTTTGGAGTGCGCATTCACCTACCAGGAGGCTGGTGCACCCAACTCCACAGAAGCTCTTTTGCTCAGGACCTTCCCAGACCTTGCCCAATGTATCGCTCTTTGTCTAGCTGTGCATTTGTATCCTTTATTATATACTAAACCAGTAAATGTAAGTGTTTCCCTGAGTTTTGTGAGCTCTTCTAGCAAATTATCAAACCCAAGGTGGGGGTTGTGGGAATTCTGATTTATAGCTGGTTGGTCAGAAGTACAGGTGACAACCTGGTACTTATGACTGGCATGAGAAGTGGTGGTAATCTTGAGGTACTGAGGCCTTAATTGTGGGATCTGATATTAACTCCAGGCAGATAGTGTCAAAACTGAATTGAATGATAGGACAGGCAGCTAGTGTCAGAGAATTGGTCAGTGTGGGAAAAACCCACATATCTGGTGTCAGAAGTATTATGAGAGTGAGAAGAGAAATTACAGAAGAGTTTTTCCTATACATGTCTAATTCCTTTGAAACATCCTCATGTCTATGGAGGCTTACTCTACACTTTCTAAGCCATTTAAGGGGAAATCTTATAAACAAGGTTCAACCCCACAATAAAATCTCAACATTCAAACAGTGTTACATCTACGTCCTTTAATGGATGAATTTACCTGTTTATTGTGTGCTGGTATAACTCTACTCCCACTCTCTNCCAAAAAGCCAGACATAGCCATCAAGGTGTCCTGTTTAGTGAGGTCAAGAACCTCATTTTCCTGGGAAAAGGCGGGAACCTAGCCATGTGCTTGCACACCCCTGTGGCACCATCCCTTCACCTGGTGCTACCAGAAAGATCCTGGCCGGAAGCTGACCCAGAACCAGTTGGCACATGCTCTAAGAGAGTTTATATGGCCGTTGATTGACTTAAATTCAACCAGAGGCATGATGGAGTAGAGTCCAGCCCATGTCTCTTGAGTGGCTAAACCATTTCTTAACCCAGGGAAATGATAAAGAGAAATAACATCTCAGTTGGACAGGATCTGGTCCTCTGAGGCCCAAGCCAAGAGACAGGAATAGATCTAAGGTTTTTTGCTTCATCTCATCAAGATGCTCCAAAGGGGCAGCTTACATGTGGGGATTCCAAGACCAAACTGAAGTGGTGCGTTAGCACGCCAGGCTAGAAGGGATGAGTTGTAAGCCAGGGACTGAAGTTGTGGGGTTGGGAACTGAAGAAGCAGATTGTTAATCATGTTTCCTACTCTTCTATTTCTTGGAAGAGTTTGTGAAACATTGGTATTAATTCTCCTGTAAATGTTTGGTAGAATTCACCAGTGAAGCCATCTGGACCTGAGATTATTTTTTATGGGTATTTTTTCAAACTACTAATTTAGTCTCTTTAGTTATTATAGGCCTAGTCAGACATTCTGCTTCTTCTTGGTATAGTTTTGGTAGTTTGTGTCTTTCTAGAAATGTGTCATTTTATCTAAGTTATTTAATTTATTGGCATACAACTGTACATAGTATTCCCTTAACATCTTTTTTTTTTAACGTTTGTGTTAAAAGACTGAATGAATGTTTGCATCTCTCCAAAATTTGTATGTTGAAATCCAATCCCCAAAGTGATGGTATTTGGAGGTAGGGCCTTTGGTAATTAGGTGATGAGGGTAGAGCCCTCATGAATGGAATTAGTAAGAGGACAGAGAGCTAATTCATTCTTCGTTGTTTTGTTT
>NW_017732461.1:373327-376390 GCF_001890085.2 Hipposideros armiger | reverse complement strand
TTCTCTGTGACCTTCTTTTTAAGAGAGCTTACTTACTTAGGGAAGCTTCCAAAGAGATTTATTTTAAAGAACCCTTTCATTCAAGAAAGTCTAAAGGTGTGAACATGATTATAGTGAGAATTACTTCCCAGCGACAGCAGTATTTGTGACTCCAAAGAGATGACTGCAACATAGAAAAGATGGTAAAGATATGCTGAGTGTGAGTTTTCATGTTCTTAGCATGTTCCAAGCCAAGTCAAATTTTGTTTTTAAAAGGGCATCATTATATCTGAAAAGATAGAAGATAGAAGAATACTAGACTAGGATGCAGGAGTTCAGAACGGAGTCCCAGCTCTGCCACTTAGCAGTTCACCTCTGTAAGCTGCTTAACATCTTTGAACCATAATCTGTCATCTGTGAAATGGAAGTAATTGCCAGAGTGTGAACTCCTTGAGGGTAGAGATTCTTTTTATACTTCTTGGTACCTACAATGCCTAGCACAATGCCTACAACATAGCAGGTGGTCAAAAAATGTTCAAAGATGTACTGACTGGATTTTGAAAGAATGAATCAAAGATCTGCCATTTATATACCTAAAATCAGAAACCCTAATGGCATCACCACCACATCCCTAAATACCTAACTCTCCAGAATACAACTCTCTTATTGTCATTTTATCCCCCCACAAATTTGTCCTTGATGGTCATGTGAACACATTTCCCCGGGATGTGGTAGGCAGCAATGGAGCAAAAGATAAGCTAAGTCATTGCTCCTCAAACTTGTGTACAACAGATTCACCCAGAAATCTTGTTTTTAAAAAGTCCACTCTCCTAGAATCAGATTTGGAAGGATTGAGTTGGAGCCCAGGAGTCTTTTTTTTTTCTTTTAAATCAAGCTCTCCAAGTGATCTTAAGGCAGATGGTCTTTGTCATGATTTTAAAAATGCTGCTCTCACCCTTCCAAAGCATACATTTCATCCTGAACCTTCCCTCGCACTTGCCCTGCTGAGGCCTTGGGGATATCATCTATATTCTGAGTGTCTTGCATTTTTAACTGTCTCAGCCCAGATCCAAGACTTCAAATGCATTTAACTGCACTGCTGCACACAGAGAGAAATGGGTTGCTGGCTTCCGCAGGTGGCTGGGTTCTGCCCCAAAATAGTAATTCAGAGCCCATGGAAGCCACTTAGACAGGCTCAGTCCCCTGTGAAGCTATCTATGAATCGGAACACCTTTTTCAGTCTTGAAAATGATTAGCAAAGCAGGACAGGTTCTTTGAAACATTGTTTTCCCCCATGACAAAGAGATGAGCATGCATCTATTTAAGTTAGGACAGTTGTTATAGAAACTACCTATTTTAAGTGAGTGATAAAGAAGCACCACATATTCCACTGAAATGAGCAAGCTCTTACCAGAGTTGGGGAGGCCTTATTTTGTTCTAAACGTACATCTTGGCTGACTGACTGGACATTCAGATGTGTTTCTCTCTAACCATGAAGACTGAGCCATGGCCCCTCTGGGATTCTCCCCTTCCTTCTAACGCAGGCCTTAGGGCTCCAGGATATCCCAAACCCTTTATTTCACAGACCCTGTTTAAATGCAAGAAAGATTAAGTTCATCACCCTCTTTTCCTGCAGCAAATGAGTTTAAAAACACAAAATATATATATGTCTCTCATGAATTGCATCACTTGGGTAAAAATAATCATGGACTCTTTCTTTGACCCCATCACTTAAAGGAAATAGAAAACCCTGAGCCACACTGCAGATCAGCTCAGTGGGATCTCTAGGAGGTTACCTCCTTGTACCAAAAATGGCTCGAGGCTGAATTTTTGATGAGGTCTCCTATCTGAGCAGGGATGTGCCCCTCATGCTCACCCTCCCCTCCCTCTACCCTGCCCTCTATTACCCTCGTACTTGGAAGAACTTCTCTTGGAGAAGACACATTGGATTGGGCTGCTTCTACCTCAGGTGTCTGTAGCAAACTTTTCCTTAAAGGGCCAGAGAGTAAATCTTTTAGACACAACCACTCAGCTCTGCCATCGTAGCAGGAAAGCAGCCATAGACAATATGGAGACTGAGCATGGCTGTGTTCCAATAAAAGGTTATTTACTAAAACATGTGCCAGGCTCCATTTGGCCCATGGGCCACAGCGTGCCAAACCTTGCTGTAGTCGATGCTATTGTGTGCTGCCTACACTGTTCCCTCCAGGTCTAAAGTACTCACAGTTCTAGGTGCTGGAAATTGTGGAGGCTGAGAGCTCTCTACTGAGTCCCTCCATGGGGACTGTTCTCGGCTGGAGAAAGCCACCCTACCCAAGGTATAGGCAGTCTTCTCAGAAGCTGCCCACACCCAGTGGTTGGTGATGGAAAATATAAAGGCCCAGTACTTGGCCCAATCCCAGACAACTCTGAACGTCCAGCTCCAGTGCCCCCTGCAGGATTGCCTGAGGCCTTTGGTTGTGACTGCGTTTTAGATCAACTTGTCTCTCTTCCCAGTCTTGTTGCCTTCACTCCCCACAGGGGTGACTCTGAGAACACAGCCTAACAAACTTTCTGCATTCAACTCTCCAACTCAGAGTCTGCCTCCCGTGGAACCTAACCTGAGACAAGCCCTGTCCCTCTCCTTCCAGCCCCATTCTCTTTTAACCCTGGTCCACACTGATGGGCTTACTTACTTCCCAGCTGAACCTGGTCACGCTGTGCGGGCTACTGTGCACATGGCTGGCCAACAGAACTTCTAGGTGCTGTTCCTTCTGGAACACATTTTCATCACTCTGCTCAGGCCACTGCCACTAGCACGGTGCTACCACCATTGTCCACTCAGGACGCTGCTTCCAACCGAGTCTCAAACTATGCCTTGTATAAAATGCAGCTTCTAGGGCCACACTCCTAGATAACACGTTACAGTGGATGTGCGGTGGGGCCTGTGAATCTATACAATAAAAAACAAGCATTAACAAGCACCACAGGTGATTCTAAAATTGGTGATTTATGAAGCTTTCATTGAGAAACTGCAATATGCTTTATTTGCACATAGTAGCTATTTCACAATATCAACTCAAGAGACATTTCTAAGCATCTGTT
>NW_017732461.1:370011-370932 GCF_001890085.2 Hipposideros armiger | reverse complement strand
CTTTACCAACAAAAAGAAGGAGGTGGATCCCCCAAAGAGTTGGTAGTAAAAGTGAGATGGACAGACACAAAGACAAACAAAATCTGACCTTGTGACTTCATTAGATGCAATATGTGATATTCATAGACTGTCTTTTAAAACACATAACTTCTAATAGGCTCATTAGGTGACACAGGTATTACTCCCATAAATAAACATTATAAGAAGCAATGATAAAAAAATTTAAAAAAAAAAGAAGCAATGATAATAATTTACTTTGTGTTGGTGTTTGGATCATTTCCAAAGCCTTGAGCACACTCAACAGACTATGTCTTATTTTTTTGTTTGTTTGATTTTAACAAAAAGCCTCCCTGTCTTACTTAGGTACTGAGAGGAAAAACTAATCCAGGTTTATTACTAAATGTAACCCAGGCTACCGTTTCGGGTTCTTTTCGAAGAAAGTTACCACATACTACTTGCAACTGTTACCTGTGACTCTTCACTCTGGATGTGGCTTTGTAGACTTCAAGAAGACCAGCTGATAAGCATGAGGCCAATTCCACTCATTAAGGCATCAAAACAAGAAGATACAAAGATGCATGAGGTCTGGGGAGAAAATCAGACAGCAAATTGTCTAATTAGATTTTGTAGAGTTCAGGAGAGGTGATACGATAGAATTTAAGAGAGAAATTTATAAATTAGCAAGCAGAATTCTCTGCTTGCCTCTTCCTGCTCCCATAGTGTCTGGAGAAACTACTCACCATGGAACCAAGGGACCAAGGTGCCTGAGATCTATTAGCCTTTGCAAGCCTGAAAACGAATCCCTTGGTACACAAAGGCACAAAAGGGCAACCACATGCTGGCAACAGTGAAATCTCTCCCCTTGATTTTGGCTCTGTTTCTTTAGAAGAGTTTGGTGGTTGCCTGATGAGTGATCTAGCA
>NW_017732461.1:364646-368642 GCF_001890085.2 Hipposideros armiger | reverse complement strand
GACTTTGCAGCAGGACTTTATAATGATAACGTTTATTATAAGTCTCCAAGAGGAACATATAGTTTACAGCACTTTGCAAACTAATTATGAAACCCGCCTATTAAGAGCATTTTGGCAAAACACACTTTGGGAAACATGAATAGAGGGACACGAATCAATTAAATTTGTTTTCTACTTACAAACTGCACAGTATCAGAGTAGAGTTATAAAAGAAAAATTTTATTGGATATATATATATATATATATTATAACAAATTATATTGTCGCCAACTTAGCTGTTTTATTTACCTCATCTCTATTTTCTTTTTACAAAATCTATAAGGGGTAATATTTTAACAATGATTAAGTAGCTTTCTCTTCTGCATTTCCTCATACTGAACTTCCCATAGTCTATCAAAAACATTTATTTCCCTTGAGAAGGTTAATGATTATTATACCAAGAGTGAAAAAATAAACAGCTAATATTCAGCTTCAGAATTCAAAAATGGAATTTTGCAACAACACAATGGTTTCCAAAAGCAAGCTTTTTCAAGAGAAAGAAACAAAGATTTCCTAAATCTCTTTAACTTCCACTAGCTTCCTAAGGGCTAGGCCTAAGTGAGCCAGGTCGTACAGTTGCTTCTACACCTGCACTTCTCAAAGCTTCATGTGCACGTAGATCACCTGGGGATCTTGTTAAAAATGCAGATTCTGATCCGTTAGGTCTGAGTGGGACCTGGGGTTGTGCATTTCTCATAAGCTCCCAGGTGATACTTATGCTGCAGGTCCCTGGACCACAGGTTGAGTGGGGATATGCCTTAGGGAGGCCACTCCGTACACATTTAATGGCTCACCATGAGGCTTGCTGTCCTGGGGTAGAAAGAAGCCGTAAAGCCCAAAGTTTTCCCCTTATGACCTGAGGGATGATAGAAGGAACAAAGAAGGCAAAGGAAGGTAAAAACGTACCTCAATTTCTCCTACTTAGACTGGAGTCCTAGAGACCCCAGAGGTATGTGAGGAAGGGGCTGAGAAAAATTCCCAGAAAGGAAAGAACTTCTGTTTGCCCAGCTTGGGCTTCCAATGCTGGGATGAAAATGCCCAATGTGGGCACCCTGTCTCAAACAAAATTTGATGATGAGACATGATTAGATAGAAGAAGATTCTCAGTTAACTCCCCAAAGCTACCTTTGGTCCCATAGATGGTACCTGAAACTCCCCAAAGCCCATGAGAGTTAGCTTGGGGAGTTTCACAGAGGCAATCATAATAGGAAGTCCCAGCCAGACTTCAGGGGTAACCACAGCACAGCAAGAACCAGGGCAAGGGCTAAGTTAACACAGAAACCTGATGCAATGAGAGAGGCCAGACCATTGGGGTTCAGCAGTAGACATCAACTGAATACCCTTCTGATGGAGCTTGTTGACCTTGGAATTCTCCAAGCCAGGGAGCAGCTGAACTTAGTCCCTCTGCCAGAAATCAGAGCAGTTCCAGAAAACAATTCAATGTAAGACTCCCACCCCTACTCCACCAGCCAAGGTCACACAAACCACAACCCCTAATACAACCACCACCACTTTGAAGAGGCACAGTGAGTGGGGACAGGAAGAGAATTTAAGCAAAGAAAATAAATATAAACTTATAGAGATGGTTTACATGACTGAGTTGGACTAAAATTATTCCACTGGACTAAACATTAGGGTCTACCAGGGTGGATCAGATTAGTTAATTTGGAAATAAACTACATACTCGCTGCATGAAGACATGTAGAGTGTCTTCCCAGGTACAGACATGAAGTTAAACTATAGTCCTGGGCCTGAACTTAACTAAAGCTGGGTTGGACCATAATTTCAGATTTGGAATTACTTCTAACAACCCTCAGCCATTTAGGGATGTTAAGTGCCTCCAAGTGGATATTTCTTCTCATCTAAATTATTCTTCTTGTTATGGAATTTCAAACAACTGACCCTAACTTTAACCCTTATCTCTTCCTCAAGTAATTTTTCATGGATGTCCTGACACCCTAAGGAAGTGTCCTAAAAGAAAATATTGTCCCATCCCAGCATCCGTGGGATACCCAATAAGGAGGTTGCTTTCCTTGGATCCCAAATAGGAAGTGATTTGAACTACCAAAGGAACTCACCAAACTAATAACAGATGGAGGGTACTGATTACTGTGACACACACACACACACACACACACACACACACACACATACTTTTCTAGATCCTGAAGTTATAGCAATGTCTCTTAGCTAAGAGCACTGCAGAAGAGGAGGATTTCTCTTGATCTCTGTGATGTTTCCCTTGGTGATAAGTGATATTTCTTTTTCTACTTTACCCGCAGCACCATCTCCATTCCCATGGAAATCACTGCCACAGGGAGCCACTGTTACTGATGGGAAAGTGTTTGTCTTTCAAGTTGCTCAGGCCAAATACATAAGACCTGCTATGTCAACAACCCAAATACAGGCTAGTGCTTTATGGAGAATATTAGAAGAACATGAAACCCTCTATAAAAATTAATAAAAAGGAGAAGGCATTTTATACAAGTGTATAAGCAAAGACAAAAAGACCTATCAGTGATAAGTAATAAAAAAGCAAGAAGCTAACATCTCAGGAGAGATGGAATGTACAAAGAGCGTCTACCCAACTACATCATAATTACTGCCTGGACCACGATTGGAAGGTATAATCGCCAGCTGCTAGTGGGTGGAAGATGGATCTGTTGTATTCTTTATTGTGTACATGCATAGTTAACTATACCTGGTTCTCAGTGCAGAATACAGTTTCAGGAATTCTCAGTAAATCTTTTATCATCTTCATAAAATTCTGGGTATCATCTTTTTTATCCAGACATGTACTGAGTAGATCCTACCTATTCACAGAGTCAAGATCCTGGTGTCCCAACTAAAAGGAATCAGGCAGCATCTCTTCCCTTGCAAATTCTGTCACTGTGAGCTACCTGTGTCTCCAGCATGTGGCATCCATGTTTACATCCTCTAAGTGAATGATGCATTCCTGTTGCTTAAAAAAGCTGGACCCTATTCCTTCAAAACATGTTGGAAACCATCGAACAAAACAAAGTTTAGGGCCGGCCGAGTGGCGCGATGGTTAAGAACTGGCTTGGGACGCCAGAGGGCCCNGGAGACAAGACTTTGCATCAACCCTAGGGAGAACCAGAGGCTTGGGCCAAAGTAGAAAAGGTACCTGCCTGAACAGAGGTCAACTCCAGGAGAGGTGGGATGGGAGCTCAGTCCCGAGGTCCAGGAGGCTGGGTAGGATAGAAGTCGCTGTGGGAGTTGGGGGTCAAAGTGAAGTTATCTGATGCCAATGGTTAGGATCAGTGTCCACTTTCAAGGCAACAAAGGCAAGGGTACCACAGGCCCGTGATGTTGCCATATAGATGTTACAGTTTCCACTCAGATTGACAAACCAAGGGCCTGTTACAATAATTCTTATTTTGCCTGTTTGTTTTGCTTGTTTTTAGTTGTGATTTCATTTTAGAAGATAAAAGTAAGAATGGACATCAGAACTGGTATATTCAAATGAGAATAAATTTAAAAGATTAAGCAACTTTCTTGAATGTGTCCCACTCCCAATGATGGCTATAGGTCTCGTCTCAATTTAAAGGCAGGAAAGGAAAGAGACCCAGAGGCTAGATGTACCTTTACCACCAGCAGACTTGGTGCCTAGTCAGTGTCCCATCTCCCTGGTTTCTGCATTCTGCAAACAAGGTATTGAAGGCGATCATCCCTCAGGTTCCTTTCAGCACGAGCAATGGTTATCTAGATCTGAATATTTAGGCGTGTTTGCTTACGAGTAACAGAAAACATAACTGAAAGTGGCTTAAGTGAGAAAGGAATTTACTAAGTCTTATATAACTGAAAAATCCATGCAGAAACCAGGTGTAGATTGATCAGAGTTCCAAAGATGTTCCCAGAAACCTTTTTTCCTCCTTACTTTTTTTTTTTAGCTGAGCCATCCTGCCACCTGTTGGCAGCTCAGTGGCAACTCAGCTT
>NW_017732461.1:360768-362786 GCF_001890085.2 Hipposideros armiger | reverse complement strand
GACATAAGCCCAGGACCTGCAAATTCAATGCTTTGTGCCACAAGTTCATGAGCAAGTTATGCAGAGGGGAGATCTCAGAAAAAGGCATTTTCTTTAAATGTGTTTTGGTTGGCTTAAAGAACAGTGGTATGTTAGCTGTAAGAAATCATTGCCCAAGGCAGAGGTCAGCAAACTATGGTCCATGGGCCAAATACATCCCACCACCTATTTTTGTGAGTAAAGTTTTATTGGAACCCAGACACATTCATTCAAGTGTTATCTATGGCTGCCTTTACACCACAATGATGGAAATGAGTATTTGTGATACAAACTGTATGTCCTACAAAGACTAAAATATTTATTATGTGGCTCTGGAAAAACAGAAAATGGCTTTCCTACCCCTGTCCCAAAGGCTAAAAGCAAATGGCCTTCTCGGTCTCTTTATCTTAGCATCTGGGTTTCACCAGTCCATTGGCAAGAGCAGGCAAGGAGAGAGGAACTCAAGAACATGTACTCCCAGGAGGAAAATAGAACATTTCTCCTTGAGACCTCTAGCAGAGCAATCCAAGGTCACCCATCCTAAACTTTCTTAGGGCAGGAGGCTCCTCCCAATGAGTGGCAGCTCCAATCAGCCCTCATAGAGAAAAGAATGCACTAGGAAAACTTACAAAGGAAACATATGTCAATAAACTAGTGGGTGTGGTAATTAGTTAGGTTACTTTATTGTCACACATCTTATTTCCATTCTTAATTTCTCACATCTTCCCTACTTCAGACAGATCAAGTATTTTCCCCATTTCATACTGTCTTTTGTATCCATCTCCCAAAGAATGAATACTTGCTATAGGTATATTAACAGCTATGCGCATGAAGATAAGATACGGAGCAATCTCAAAAATGTCACCTTTCCTCTCTCCACACCCAACTATTCTTCCTAACACCATGATCCAAAAGCCATATGGCTATAACCCATCATATTAGCAACCCTTCTTATTGGGGTGGACGTCTGTGTACGTGTGTTGCACTAGGGAGTAGGGGGGAAGGGGAAGGTTAATTACCCTCCCCTTAGGGGTCAACTCTAGTTATCTCTCTATCTTCCTTGCTATCATAAATTGTCCTGAAAAATAAAGGTCCATTAAGGAATGCCACTCATTCAATGGTCACATTAAAGATTTTTCATGCACATATAAGATTAAGGTCTCTAACAAACAATGCAATAGAGAAACTGTTTAACTTTGTTTAACACAGTATATTAGGCAGCTGTTGCCACAATAATGCTGCATAACAAATAACCCCCCAAATTCCATGGCTTAGAGCAAGCATTTATTCTAACACTTACAAGTCTGCAGGTTGACAGTGACTTGGCTGAGCTAGGCTGAGCTCAGTTGGGCACCTCTGCTTCAGGCTGAGGATTGGCTGACCATGGCTTTGGCCTCTGGGTTAGACCCAGGTCAGCTTCTGGAGTATTATTCTGGGATCCAGACTGAAGAGGTTGCAGCCACCCAGGGGAAACTCTCGCACAAGCATATTTCAAGCCTCTGCTCATGTCATCAGGTCTTCTAACATCCTACTGGGCAAAGCAAGACACATGACCAAACCCCAGTCAAAAGGCAGGGAAGTACATGCTACCCACTTTGAGACTGTGGTTTGAGCATGGGTGTATTATTCTACTACCTCCTGACAATCCATTAGCTTTCTGTCATTTCTTTCATCTCATTCTGACCCATCAATATTTCAACTACCATCCCAGTAGTTCCCAACTTTTCTTGACCACAGGACTCTCTTCTGATTTATATATATCTACCAAAGTTAGTTCTATGGGATATGCTTTATGCTAATCTATACACAGTTAACTATATGCATAACTATAGAATGAGGCTTGATTTTCAAATACAGTGCACATGAGATGCTTTCTGCTGTGAGAAAGAGTACAAGAGGAAAGAATCTCTAAGACCCCATCATGTGCTTTAACTATCCAATGTTACCAGAAAGAATCTGAAACTGCAAGACTAGCCTCACCTAGAATTTGAAAAAGTTTC
>NW_017732461.1:342392-356518 GCF_001890085.2 Hipposideros armiger | reverse complement strand
TCCCCAGCACTGTTCCTATCCCCCTAATTCCCCAATAAAAATCTTAAAAAATAAAATAAAATAAAATAAAATAAAGACCATTTAAAAAAACAAAAAACAAAGTTTAACGAAGGTCAAATGAGCGTGTCTGTGCCCCTGCCCACCACCAGCTCCAGGCACCCTCACACAAACAGGCCGCCGCCTCACAGGCCTGCAAACAGAGCCTTTCTCCCTCGGCTCATTAAGTGTCCTCTTTGCCTGTCGAAGTTGCACTGGTCCATTAAAGCTCAGATCAAATTCCATGTCCTCAAAGAAGCCTGCCTTGGCCATGCAAACCTTCATTGATCTCTCCTTTCCCTGAAGTTCCTTGAGCAAGTTTTGATTGTACCACAATTGCAACATTTAATCATGTCCTGTTTTGTATTCCTTAAGGTTTTTTTTGTTTGTTTTTGTTTTTTAATACTAGTGCATTTTCCAACAAGAATTTGAAGCTCTCACTACCAAAGGGTTTCTCAAATGAGGGATTAGTTTCCAGGGTTTTTATGATCTGGTTATGAGATAGTCTTCTTCAAGAACCCTATTGTTTCCTGATTTTACCAGAGCAGTGCCCCTAAAATGCTGTAAATCAGGATAACCGCCTCAGAAGCTGACGCTCAATGACAGCCCACCAACTTCCTGACAATGCCACCCTCTCACCGTGACACAGCCACCCACCACTTACCCTGCTCTTGACTCACCCCGCTTTCATTTCTGACTTCAGCATCACTCTTTCCCCCATTAGCCTGGGCATCGCCTATTTCGTGAGAGTTAAGTGCCTCTGCTTCAGGCCCAGCTTTCCTCATTTGGGGCTAAGCTTCAGCCTCTCCATGTTCGATGTGTCCTTAGCAGACAGGCACTCGGAGTTGCCAGCTTTCAGCGGCTGTTCTAACATCCCTAATTGAGAACCTTGGTTCACCTGGCCTCAAGGGGCCATTCGGCAGCTCTCTGCTGACCCCTCCTGGCGATTTGTGGCATTACGTCAGCTCTTTCAAGGAACTCAGCCAGTTGCCTTAACCCTTTAAATTCTAGTAAAATCCTGGGTGGCAAATGGTCACTTATATATGTCCATCACATGAGAGGTGCTTTTTAGATTTAACTACTGTTTCTTTAGCACTTAATTTCCTATCTCACATTCAGCCACTCACAATTAGCTGTAAGCTTTTATTAGATATTCATAGATCTAAAAGTCTCACCTAAAAAGCTAGCCATCTGTATCAGACTTTGTGTGTGTGTGTGTGTGTGTGTGTGTGTGTGTGTATGTGTGTGTGTGTGTGAAAATGGGAAATGTTACTATAAGTGGGGCACTAAAATTTTAGGCAAGTCATTATACTGCTGTCTTTTTCTGATTTCCTCACCCATACAAATAACAGATAGTAATATATAATGGTAATTCTCAAAGATTCATTTCTTTAAGAATTGCCTGGTAAGCTTGTTAAATATTAAGGTTTCTGGATATCACCCTTAGAGACTTTTCCAGGTAGGGTCTAAAGATCTATATTTTTAATGAGCACCGGCAATTCTAATGCAAACGGTCTATGAGAAACACCAGCCTACTAGCCACCTTCTATTTCTATTTCTTCTATTTCTTGATTCAACCAAGACCATATGCTCTAACAAGGACCTAGGGTGAAAAGCAAGCTTCAGCGAAGAAGCATCTTTTATAAGCACGATCATGATGTTTCTCTACTTGGTGTGTGATGATTGCAGTGCCCAAAATATGCCTAACACCAGCACAGATGTAGGAGACAGTGTTGTAACTTAATAACTCTCTTCCATAATTTATCACCCTGGACCCTGCAGCACGTGGAGATGATATATACCGAGTCAGCAAATATTTTAGCACCTTGGAGACAAATAACTGCTATTTAGAGTGTGCCTTGTGGTGTCCTTCTGTAGGCCTGAAGACAAAAACTCAGAGAGTTGTTGTTTCTTTTTTAACTTATTTGCTTATTCAAATGAAGACTTATCAGACTAACTGGGCTCCCTAATATTGTGAGAGCAAACGCCAAAGAGAAAGATATCTCCACCAGCTGCCACAGCTGCTGAAAATATTACTGTATTGCCAGTGGAGTGTTTGGTGCTAGTGCTTCTCCAACTTTCATGTGCATTTGGATCACTGGGGTTCTTCTTAAAATGCAGGTTCTGATCCAGCAGGCCTAGGGTGGAGCCTAAGATGCTGCATTTTTAACCAGTTCCTGGGTGATTCCATTGCTGCTGGGCCGCAGGGCTTGTATAGCAGGGCTTGCTTTAAGGTTCTGCTCTGGAGGCAGGCTGCCTGCCTTGTGCTAAAAGAGAAAACCGCAGACCCAAAATGGCATCACTTGTGCTAAAAGCTCATGATACCAAGCCTAGATTTAATACCTGATCTAACTGCACTTTCAACCTCTCCCAGAAACATAATCTTCATCAACCAGTGTGGAATTTTCTGGTCAACACCAATGAGGTGTTCTGTCATACAGGGCCTCTCTCTTCCCCCACCTCTTCCCCCCTCCCCCAAAAAAAGGCAACCTGAAAGATAAAAACTCTTGCCATTCCCTTCTCCCCAAAAGGGGATGTCCTGGTATAAAAAATGATTCTTTCTTTTCTTTTGTTAAAAGTACAATCTTCTGAGTTCAACATTTATTCTTGTTCACCCAAAGCTCTACACTAGAGATGCAAATGGATTCTGAGAGGCAAAACCATCCCTTCTGCCAATGAAAACCTTCCATTTTGTGCAGCCCCTTAGAGGGCCCTTCTACTTGCTAGATGAATCGCATAATAAAGCCAATTAGATCCTCAAATGTACACAGTTGAATTTTGTTGAACACGTGTAATCCTGGCGGTCCCACTTACTACGTGACATGAGGTAAGTTGAACTTTGAGCCTTCGATTTTTCCATGTGTAAAACTGTACCTCCCTCAAAAGGTTGCTATGAGTATTAAAGAAAGAATGCCCGTAAAACAACTGGTACGTGGAAACTTTCCAGTAAACGTTCATCATTATTGCTGCATGACCACGCAGCTTCATGGAACACCTGTGGCAGATTGTAATGATGGTTTTCAGACGTGGTTCCCATCCTTACTGTATCATCTTCCATCCTGCATCTATAGTCTTCACTGCCTCTAAACTGACTACAGTTATTGATTCAATAGGAGAAGGCGACAGTGAGGTGATGGAAGAAAGATTTAAAGATATTATGCTGCTGGCTTTGGACATGAAGAAAGGGACCATGAGCCAAGGAATGCAGCTCTAGAAGCCGGAGAAGGCAAGGAGACAGGTTCCCCCCTAGAGTCTCCAGGGAGAAGGGGACCCTGCCTTTAACCCAGTGAAACTGACTTTGGACTTCCGGTTGCCAGAACTGCGAGAGAACAATACAAATTATTATTTGACTGACTCCACATTGTATTTTTCCTATTTCTTTAAGGCCCCACAAAGAGTGTTCCCTTTTTACTCCAATAGAATGCAGATTTCCTAAGGACACGATCCAGTTTAACTGTATCTCTAGCTGGAACTATGACTGGCACACAGTTGTGTAGCCAAGCCCCTTGTAACTTTAAGGCCCGTAGTATTTTGGGCAGCTAGAATTAAACAATTTAATTTTTAATTAGGCCTTTCACATGTTAACCACTCTTCTTGATCAACTCCTTTTGTTCTCACAGTATAATTTTACGTTGCTGATGTGCTGCTTCTTCGTCAAGCAGGAGGAGAGAACTTCAGGGTCTCCAGGAGAATTTATGAGTTTGTTCTACAGAACAAGGGAATGTCCCCAGGGTAGCTGTGACTAGCAGCTGGCGCCCAGGAGCCTGATGGGAAAAAGTGTTATCTGTGACTAAAGAAACACAGACTTCTCTCTCAGGTCCCTGGAACTCTCCCTCCCCTTCCTCTCCTTGAAAACTCTTCTAGGAGGCTGGCCAAGTGGCTCAGTTGGTTAAGAATTAGCTTAAGAGCGCGAGCTCTGAGCAACAGGGCCGCCGGTTTGTTTCCCACATGGGCCAGTGATGCTGTGCCCGAGCTGCCAACAGGTGGCAGGATGGCGCAGCTGATGAAAGCATGCGCTCCTAACAACAAGACTGCCTGTTCCATGGTGGACTACGCCCGCCCACAACTAAGACTGAACTCGGCACCTTGAGCTGGGCTGCCGCTCAGTGGATAGAGCATGCGCTCTATAATAAAAAGTGTAGACTTGCATGATGCATAAAGTTAGCAGTAAAGAGAGACAAGATTAGTATTTCTCACAGGAAGGAAGTTTGAGAGAAATCCAAAATATAATAACCCTCACCCCCACCCTCACCCCCACTCCCTCACTCCCACCTCCACCCTCCCTCCCACTCATCCACTGACCCCTCTGTACAATGCAGAACAGATCCCTTGAGGCCATCTACCAGAGTTAGAAGAAAGTCATGAAATATAGGGATGCCCTGAGGAAGAAAACAAAGAGATATTATCTGGTGAAGGGACAGGCTGTTACTTTATATTTACTATTTTATATAAAGGGAGACAGAGATGAAAAGTGGAATCAGCAATATTAAACAGGTTAGGTACGCTTAAGGACAGGAAAGGAAACATAAATTTGAAAAGAAACATAGTATCTAAGGATGATATGAAGTTTGGGATTTTCTTTAAAATACTCCTGGAACATAAAGGGGGTGGAAGAGAAGAGATGAAACAAGATTGGCAAAATGGTAACAACTCTTCAAACAGGGTTATGGGAGTTCATTATAGTTCTCTCCACTTTTGTGTATACTTGAAATTTTTTCATAATAAAAAGTTTTTTTAAAAAAGGAAAAACGCATAGTCATACTGCTGAGACAGAAAGACTACGTGAGCACTTCAACTGCTAAATGTATCTGTTAAACAAGGAAGAGTCCAGAAGTTTCAGGAACTTATAGTAAAACTTCTCCAAGTTTTACCTGTTGTTCTCCAAGGTTTTGATCTCAAGATATAAGATGGAGTCAGTCTCACCTGTAAGTTCCAGAATACTAGCAAGATAACCCATTGACTCTAGAAAAGGACAGCCCCCATATTCTTACATTTGAAGATTATCATGCAATATTTAAGTGACACATATTTATATTAAAAAAATTATTCATCATTTACCTAAAATCTATATTCAGCTGAGTGTCTTGTATTTTTATTTGCTAAATCTAGCAACCCTACGAATATTCTACTGTCTAACCTAAGCTTGACATAATCATCAAAGGTTTCTACCTCATGTCAACCCATGTTCCCTTCTTCTCTCTTCTACTCATCCTTTCTCTATCTCCCCTTTTCCTTCCCATTTTCATTCCCCTTTGCTTTCCTGGTGTCTGTATTGTATGGTTAATTTCCTTCATAGTAAATCTACTTAACTCATACAAATTAATGGAACATTTTCTCAGACTGATTCCAGTTGATGATAAACTTAGATTCAAAACAAAGTCATGTTAACCTCTCACTGCTGTTGGAGTTTTCTAATTCACTGCATTGTTCTCCAGTACTGGAAAGCCCGAAGTTGAGAAGTTAAGAAGATCGGGAAAGAAAAGTGAGGAAACAGGAAAGAGAGAGCCAGTATGGCCCTAGTCTTCCCACCTTCCACCACAGAGAGGGATATTTTGAGTCTAGCTGTTTATACCTTCAAAAGTGAATCTAGATCATTGCTGTTTGTTTGTTGTTTTTTTTAAGAAAAGACAAATTTTATTTTGCAGAATTTTTTTTTAAGGCAGAAAAATCAAGGGTAAGAGATATTAATGCACAGTACTCTTTTGCTAACATTTTGTAAAAACAAAGAATTTCACATGAGTTCTAATTATTTAACAACCCTTATGGATGGTGGGTGGCATGACTTATTAATCATAGATTTATAAAGAGAGAAACAAGTGCAGCATGGCGCAGAGACTAACTGGTATTCTGATGTTAGGGTTCAGTGTGAAAGAAAAGTGGGCTATGGATATGAAGAGCAGCACCCTGGCCTTATTGGGCCTCTGAAGTCACTGGGGCAGCGTGATATCAAGATGCACTCGATAGGAAACTTTTGTTTGCAGGTGACAGAAAGCATGACAAACAGGAAATTTTCTGGATATCATGACTGAAAAGTCCAGGAGTTGTCCAGCTCCTGGCCTGACTTGTTCCACTGAAACCACGTCAAAGGGTCTTGGGTTTGGTTTTTTTTCTCTCTCCATTTCTCAGCTTTAACTTCCTCTGTACTAGCAGCTTTCTCCTCAAAACAGACCAAACCTTATGGTTTTTAGTTGGCAAAAACAAAAAAAGCTCCAGCCTTTTTATACTTTCAGGTTCAAGGCCTCCAGGAAGTAAACAAACAAACCGAAAAAGGAGTCCTTTCCCAAAAGAACCAGAAAAAGTCCCTTTGAGAAGTACTGGCCATACTGAGGTTGTGACTCCATTCTTTAACCAATGCAATGGACTGATTGGCTTAGGGCCCTGAGCCAAGAATGGGCCATCCCAAAGCATATGGCCTGAAATAGGACAAACTTCTCAAGTGATTCTTTCCTGCCTTGCCATCAAACCTTTGGATGCTCAGAAGCAGCACAGTCGATTGGCATTTCTTAGACCACTGGGGTTCTGTGCTCTCTCCCAGCTTCTTCTCAGGTGATTCAACCTATCTCCTGTGTATGAGAAGAATGCTCTTTGGACTCCCTTCAGAAGAGCCTGTACCTGTAGATACCAGGTCCTCCTCCTCAGGAACAAACTCAGGAGTGAGGCAGCATGAGAAAAATGAAAAGGCCAGTGACATCAAGGAGTGACACTTCCAAAGTGTACTGTGAGTCTTCTTCAAACCCAGCCTGCAGTGTACTGCAAGGAGCCCTGATCTAGAACAAGGTGGAAAACAAAACGGAATGAGATAAAACCCAGAAGCTATGTAAGAGATCCCGGTTATACAGCTGATATCGAGAGGCCACGCTGAGCTATGTGATTGCTTTTCAGTTCTCTGAGAAAAGAACCTGTAAGTAACTTGAGGGTAATTTGTGAATGCCACAGGGTTATAGGTAAAACCCACACTTTTTCTTTATCATCTTCTCAGTTCCCTTTCCACATTTGACTCTATGATGACTAGTCACACCAAAATGTGAATTCAGTGAGTGAATATAGCAGCCGTGTGTTGTTTTTAATCCACCCAAGATCTAGTCTGTCTTTTTCTTCTGGTAAAAGCATTCTTTTTTTTCCTTTTCCTTTTTCTTTTTTTAAGATAACCTCCTCTTCCTGATCTTAGTGTGGTTTGAATGGAGCAGACCAACTCCTCAGCTCTAGAAATGGTTATATCAGAGAATTCCATAGCCATTACCACATGGCTGGCTCAGGAACAGGCCAATGAGATTTAATCACAGGTTTTGAAACGCTAGAAAACTTCTTTTTGTCCTGGGGTGGCAAAGAGGGAAGGAGATAAACTTGGTCAAATAGCCACCACCTGGAGAGAATTTTCCTGAGAGTAATGTTAAAAGAGAATATCAGATCCAAGAAAAGGAGAGAAATCCATTCTTGGTAACATGACTTGGGGTCCTGGATCCAGCTATATTTAATGCCAAATATGAAACCTAGATGTTTCATTTAAATTCCTGTTTTTCTAAAAGCAATTTGATTTGGGTTTCTGTTGTGTGCAACAAAAAGATATATAACCAGGGTCACTGCTAGCCCATGCCCACCTCTGTGAAAATTATCCCTAAGGATTTAGTGGTCAGAAAATCAATGGCACGTTTGTGCTCATTGGGAGAAGGCTATCTTTCTTCTAGGCACATGCAGTCCAAACTAGCTTGGCTCATAGAGTATGGGCTACATTTCAGCCACTACTTATCCTCTCAGCTGAGCAGCTTTGCAGAATGTTCTAACTGCATATATTTATATGACAGCTCTGAGCATGGTTAACACACAAAAAGTTTGAACTTATTAACTCTAATTAATCTCTTATTGACAAAGGCTTTGGTTGCTTTCAGACGTGTCAGACTCACCATGTTAGAAACAGGCAATTAGGGGATGATCAAATGCAACAGTTATCAATTCACACAGTAGATGCTCAATAAATGACTGAATCTTATCATTATAAAGAGATAAGACCACTTGGATATGAATACCAAACTGGATTGAGAACTAGAAGTAACTTTAAAAAAAAAAAAGTAAAAAGGGCTTTCCGTCTGCTGGGTGGTATACAATACCTGGCCAAAGACAAAGGCGAGCATTTAGAATCTGCCAGAACAGACCAGAAGAACAGAGCATCTTAAAAATTGGGTGATATGTGGTAGGAAGCTTTCCCCAAAGACTGATTGTAGTGGCTTTAAAATATGCCCACAAATTCTTTGACCGTCCTTTCTTCAGAAGGTACAGCCTAATTTCCCTTCCCTTGAGTGTGGACTGTCCTTAGTGACTTGCTTCTAACAAATAAAATGTAACTGAAACGATGGTTTATGATTTCAAGGAATAGATCTTAAAAAGCATGCTTTCACTCTCTTTTGGAGTGCTCATTGTAGGGGAAGCTAGCCGCCATGTCATGAGGATACTCAAGCAGTCCTATGAAGAAGTCTAGATGGCAAAGGGCTGAGGCCTCTCACCAACAGTCAGCATTATGTTGCCAACCATGGGAGTGAGCCACCTTGAAAGCAGCATGATCATTGGCAGTCAAGCTTTCATCTGTTCCATACCTTGACTTCAACTTCATGAGAAACCCTGAGTCACAACCACCTACCAAGGCTGTTCCTGGATTCCTGCCCTTCAGAAACTGTGTGAGATAACAAATGTTTATTGTTGCTTTAAGTCAATAAGTTTTGAGGTGATTTTTAATGCTGCAATAGATAACTAACATACTGAGAGGAATACGACCCCACCCACCAAAAGTAGTAGTGAGAGGCAGGCAGCACTCTAGCCCCAGAAGAAATGGAGCACTGAGCTAGAAACCAAGACAGAAACTCAGATATAGAAATTAGGGTAGTCAAAGCAAGAGGAACCACGCTTTTGCCTGAGTCCTAGAGGCAGAGTTATGAATTTAGAGGTTCTTATCTTTCCCCTGACTTGGAGTTTCATTGCTGCAGCACCTAGGGCAGGACTTAGCATGAAAGTTGGGCTAGTAATGGGCCAGTCCTCCTGCAAGAGCCAAAACCTGCCAAAAAAGTTGGCTTTCTAGTCTGGCTCCAGGCAGACTGAGGTCCCAGGGTTCCACTGCACCAAGATGAATTGTCTGGAGCTGCCAAACACAGGGCCCAAGGGACAAATAAAAATTATATCACATGACAGATGAGTATAATGCAAAAGATGAGGTGTCAAAATCAGACCTAGAGTATGATATGGGCTGGGGGGGGCAGTAGGGTAGTGGATTTGGGGGAGGGGGTTGTCACTTTGAGAGGTAAAAAGTATAACTATTGCACTGTGTTGTACACCTGAAACTAATTAAAAAAAAATCAGAGCTGACAAGGAGTATATAATGGAGATAGAAAAAATAGTACCATCTCAGGATGAAGGCAAGAAGAGGGGGAACCTGGGTCAGGCGGGACCCCGAGGGACCGGGCCGGCCGGGTTAAAGTCTCCAGCTAGATCAATGTTGTTCAAACCTAATGTGCATCAGGAGGTTCTTAAGACGCAGAGTCCTGGGCCCCACCCCCCAGAAATTCTGATTCTAAAATCAAAGGAAGAACCTGATAATCTGCATTTCTAGCCAGTTTCCAGGTGTTGCTGATGTCCCTTGTGCAGTTTGAGAAGCACTAAGTTCGGTAGAAGGGCTGGAATTAGGCAGGCATTTGGGACCACGTCCATCCCAACAGAAAGAATGTGTAGAGAGAACCATTCATGTTCCCTGAATCTAATTAAGTTAGATTTTGTCCCACTGGATGCCCCTTTCACATTTTCTAAGTTCCACCTTGTGTTCTGTGCTACACCTTTCACCATTGAAAATAAAATAACTGTGAAATAATTGCTATCATTTATTGAGCAGTTAATAGGTACTTGTTGACGTTATATTATATAATTGTGACATCATACTTAGCAAAGGAATTACTCTTATTATCCCCAATGTACAAATACAAAGAACACAGAGATTACTCAAGTTAGTTAAGTGGCCACAAATCATTCAGGAAGCTAGAATAAGACTTTAGACATTATCCTGCTCTAATTCAGAGAGAGAGAGAGAGAGAGAGAGAGAGAGAGAGAGAGAGAGAGAGAGACTCCTTTGTAAGCAGGAAGCCCAATTTGCCCCACAGTAAAACAAAATCCATCATATAGCAAAGCACCATAAAATGACTTTTGGCTGTCATTTCTTTTCAAAGATGGTAGAGATGGTACCTTGTATAATAAAATCATGGATGCCATTTATTTCATTTTAAAGTAGAATATAATCAAGATACCATTGATTTTTATCTAAAGAACCCCTGCTACATGGCAACCTTCAAAAACCACCAAATACAAGTCAGGGGAATTCTCTATGTTGATTATTTTTTTACTATCATGTGAAAAATGACCTATTTGTGGTTTATTTATTTGCAATTCTGACCCCTGAGACAAAGCCTGTTTAGGTCTGCTTAGCTCTGAGTTAATTAAAGTTGAATAGGAACACAGGCAACATGGAAATGTCCAGCATATTATTTATACAATCCATATGTTCAATGTCACGCAGCATTTAAAACTCATATATTTTAGAAAAGTTGTAGAATATCTAACATCATGTACAGAATACATATTAAATGGAAAAAAAGTCTGTTTATAACAATTTAAAAAAATTATGTCTTAGGCTGTCTTGGTTTGGGTTCCCATAGAAGCAGACTCTTGAGTCAATAATTCAAGTTCAAGTAGCTTATTAGGAGACTACAGAACACACTGATAGAGCAGAAGGGAAGTGAGATGAAAGCGAAAGCAGCCAATAAAGTTTACGTTGTCATGAAAGTTAGGACTGAGAACAACCGAAATTAATCCTCCTGGGAATTCTGGAGCAAAACAAACAAACAAACAAACAAACAAACACGCATCTGAGCTCAGAGCTATCCCACTGAAGGGGTAAGGAATCTGGGGTATTTAAACAGCAACTTCTGTCAGTTTGAGGGATGCTCCCAGGGGCCATTAATTCTCTGGTACTTCCAGCTTGCCATGAACAGATGTAGAGTAGGCTGTGGCTTGGAAAAGGGGTGCGGACGGGGGAAGGGGGGTGCGGAGGGAATCTCAGGGGAAGAAATGCAGATGCTGACAGTTAAAATTAGGCCAGGCTGACTATTGTGGTAAAGGCTGAAGGGACGATTAGCAGAGCATCCTTGATCGTCTGCTATATCTGAATACCCCAGAGCCTAGAGTTCCCGTGGAAAAGCTTATGTGTTTTTAGTTTTTCTGAAAGTACCATCTCAGGGAGCAGGAATGAGGCGAGAGGGAGTGAGGCAGAGAAAGAAGGGTTAGTCGGTGCAAAGGTGCATTTCCAAGCTGGCAGTTATTTGGTAACTAGTGTGATTGATTGCTTGATCTCGTAAAACTGTCTCTTAAGAGGGTGTATGAACTGTTGCATCCCAGAACAATCTGTCCTAAGGAAGGGAGGAGCAGACATCAACCCTCAGCTCTGTATCTCATTGGTGAAAGGTTTTCCACACGGTGCATTAGCTCCTCAACACTTCCAGGGTGTGCCTGTGGGGGCACCAACTGGGTCTCATGGCTTCTTGTACCTCGAAAGCTTGTCGGAAGCCAAGAATAGGAGGTGAGTGGCATCCAGCATAGGCAGGAGGGAAGGGACTGCAGGGCGATGCCTGGGGGAAGTTGATAGAGTCCATACACGCTTGGTTACCCCAATGGCAGCCAGCGTAGAAAAGCTGGCCAAGGGCCTCGGAAATAGTCAAGGCTGAGAGGACCTGAGATGTTGCCTAAGATTTGGTTGATACATTTTTGTTTAATAAATATTAACACACATAAAGCACATACTCACATGTACAAACACAATCACATAAAAAAAAAGACAACAGTTTTTTAAAAAGACAGTAGTGGAGATCCAACCAAATTTTATTTCCTCCTATATGCTTTCATATATGTTTAAAGATTAATACAATAAAGGTATTTTAATTTTATAATGGATAAAGTTCATGTGGACAGTTTTATAAAGAGAGGAAGAGGAGTAAACATTTATTTTTTAAAGTAGTAAAACAAAATGGTAAAAAAGTTATTCTGTGTTTTACTTGATGGGCATAGACAAAGTTGTCTTCTTCAACAAAAGGTTGACTCTTTTAAGAGATTATTTAGAAAAGCAGTTCCCTTCTAGCCACACCACCTACTGCTTTTCCCAGAGCCTACATGCTCAATCTCTTCCCAGAGCCTAAGGCTCAGTGCTGTATTCTAAATTTAATTCTCCAGCTTTTAAAATACACCACCAACTGCCCATAAATCTCAGGGCACAATGATGAGTGTTTTAAGTATTGTGGGCCACCAACAAGGATTGGACATGAAGAGAATCTTAACTGGGTATCCACAAAGGGACTTCAAAGATTCATGTACAACCCTGAGATTACAGGCAAATAGTGTGTGTGTGTGTGTGTGTGTGTGTGTGTTGTATACTGTGCATGTTTTCATCAGATTTTCAAAGGGAACCAGATCCATGACAAATTGTCTCATTTTATAGTTTAAAAAAAAACCTGGATGTTCCAAAGTTCAAACTTCACCTTGGAATGCTTCTAATTCCTACTCCCTTGAGTTCTGACCTAAGGACTTGTAATCTTGTGAAAATCCACGGTTGAGAAGACGGGTCAAGGAAATCTCTATCATTGCAACAAATGCTCCCTGACAAGGCCTGTCAGCTGCTGTGAAACTGAGGAGTGAACGGCAGTGGGAACTCTGGCAAGCTCTGTGAGGCCCCCCAGACACCCGTTCCCAGCCTCTCCACTCAGAGGCCTTACAGAAACCCCATATTTCAAACCCAGTAGACCCAAAAATAAACTTGTCATCTTCCTGCCCAAACCTTCACCTTTTCCTATTTTGCTTGGTTGTAATAATAACAGTTCATATTTACTGGACACTTGCTATGTGGCAGACACAGTACTAAAATTTCTACCCACAACTCCCACTGAATCATTACAAAACTCCCATAAAATAGGTAGTCGTAGTAGTAGTACCACCGATTTGCAGGTAAGGAAACAGGCACAGAGTGGTCACACAGCGAAGAGGTGGTGGGGCTAGGATTCCCGTGTGGGCTCAGGGCTGAGTGCTGGGCCTGAATATTTAACCGTCTGGATAGCCTCCCCATCTTAGTTGGTGATACCATTGTCATCAACCAAGATGGGGAGGCTATCGGCCAAAACACTTAACACAACTATGGGCTTCTTCCACGCCCCGTCTCTCTCCCGGTTCCAGTTAATCTCTGGTTACTGTTGATTTTACCTTTGATGTCGCTTGACCCCACTGTCATCCCTACATAGTCAGGGTCACCACCTCCTAAACAGCCTCCAGGCTTCCACCCCTGACAGCCACACCCCTACTGCTCCCAGAGCAGCCGGTATTATTTATTTTTTATTTATTTTTTTCAGAGCAGCCTGTTTTAAAATGTAGTCTATCTAAGCCAGTCCCCTTTAAATGCCTTCATGAAAAACTCTCAAGTATTTTAGCACAACGTGCAAAGCTCTTTACATGTGGGTTCCTGCTTACCTCTTTAGCTTCATCTTCTGACACTCGCCATATCACGTTTCGTGCTCCAGCTACCTCCAGCTGCATGCATCTGGCTCCAGCCTCTGCCTGAGTCTTTTTCTCTGCCGGGAACTCGACCGCCACTCCCCACACCTCTGCCTCCCCTCCACCCTCTGTTCAATGAGATATTATTTTTCTTTGAAACCCTGATTTACAATCTGCTCCCCTCAGAAGCCTCCCTAACCTCCCCTCCTCTAGGCAGAAGTGATGGCTGCCTCCTCTGGATTCCCGAAGCCGGAAAATCTTGGTACAGCTCACATCACTCTGATTCCTTATTTTTATAGGCCTGCTTCCTGGTTGAGAGCACACTGAACCTATGTCTTATTCACCCCTGGGCTTACATGTTACACAGTTCCGGCATGTAGCAGGTGCTCAGTGTATGTTTTTCTTTTTTCTTTTTTTTTAAGATTTTATTGGGGAATTCGGGGAGCGGAACAGTGCCGGGGAATTAGGGGAAAGGGAATAGATAAGTTGCTGTTGTTTTGTTCTTCAGTCTAGTTGTGGAGGATGTT
>NW_017732461.1:327190-334852 GCF_001890085.2 Hipposideros armiger | reverse complement strand
ACTGGATCTTCTCCTTAGCGGCCCTGAATCCTGGACCAGGTTCAGGGGCAGCTCTGGGGTGAAATGTGCCGGCAGGTCACCCCCATCATTGAAGCTGGAGGTTTGGAGGCACTGGGGGACTGATGTGGGTTCCAGTTTGTCTTTGCAGGTTCCAGTTTGTTCTGTCTCTCCCACACTTCACATCCATCTTCCCTTTCAGAATGCTGGCCTCACTGACTTCAGGCCCAGCATCAGACACAGCGCATGTGCTGTTCAACCAGCTCCCACAATTGCAGAAGGTCTCACTCCTATAGCAAACCCTTTATATCGCTTATATGGCTCTGCTCCTCTGATTGAATCCTAACTAATCACTAGAGGAAATATAACAGCAAATGACAATGTAGAAGCTGAAATTCTTTAATCTGACCAAATTCTACTTTGTCATGACATTTACCTCATTGGATGACTGAAGAGGAGGGGAGTGGCATCTAGACGTAATCTCTCATTTTCTCTGGAGCTTCGCTGTGGGCAGAAACCAAGAAAATGGCTTCTGGCCTCCCTTGGAGTCTCTCTTCATGATTTTACCCTTAATCTTGTCTATTCTCCTTCCTCTGTCCTCGGTACTGACCACTGTCCAGCCATGAACCTGCTGATTTCTGTCTATCTAGCGTCACTTTATATCTGAAAGCAGACCTGTATGTATCAGATCATAATTTCTTACTGCAAATATATAGGGTTTTCACTTCTGATTAAGCTTTACTTAGCAGTGACAGAAAATTTCAGACCTGAGACTCTCTTTTTTATGGTACAGGTAGAAGAACACTGAGCTAGCAGTCTACCCCAGCTCTGTTCAATAAGTCTGACCCTGGGCAAGAGCCTGAATCTCTTTGGATCCTCCAACCTTCATCTGCAGAGAGAAAAAAAAATGGATTTGGGGTGGCCAGTTAGCTCAGGTGGTTAGAGCACAGGCTCATAACACCAAGGTTGCTGGTTCGATTCCCACATGGGCCAGTTAGCTGCACCCTCCACAACTAGATTGAAAACAATGACTTGACTTGGAGCTGATGGGTCCTGTAAAAACACACTGTTCCCCAATAAAGTTAAAAAAAAAACTGGAATTGATTTCTCAAGCCCCCTGTAACTTAAAACATTCCATTTGAAATAAATCTTCTAAATAACACTCTAAATACAATAAGAGAAGCTTCATCTTTAAAGGAGCTGGAAGTAAATATTTCCAGAAGCAAATATTTATACTTTTGTACATTTTTGAAAATATATCAAACCAAAGACACACCTGTATAAAAGCATATTCCAGAATGAAACTCAGAGCAAATTTAATACTCAATCACTGTTACTAAATTAACTCTAATTTTTAGCATACTTATTTACATAGTTTTTGATCCTTCATTTTTATTTTGATAATCTTGTGTTTTTAATGTATACTTCCTCAATCCTATTTGGAAGTACATAAAATATAAACTGTAAAGAAACAATTACAATATTCTAGTAGCTTTGATGGAAAACTGCTTCGGGTTAAAACTTCTTTGTTATGTCACTCGGAAACAGCAAGTTAATAAATTATATTAATGTTTCTGGGAAGAATACAGCTCTCAAAGGGCCTTAATTGACTTCTAGGAGTTGGCTTCAGCTTGGGGAAAAACAAGCACAAAGTTTTTGCTGACTTGACCAAGTTCACATGGAGTGAAATAACTTCAGTCTTGGCCTTATAAGAAAATTCCCTCATCTATCTGGTCCTCCACTCCACCTTAGCTAATGAATACAGAGGCCCAGGCCCCCCCNAATGTGCATATATAGAAAGCCAATTTAAATTATATGTGGATTTTTGACTGCACGGGGTCAGTACCCTTAATCCCCATGTTGTTCAAGGGTCAACTATATATATATATATATATATATATATAATATATATATATATACACACACACACACACACACACACACACACACACACACACACACATTGTATTGGTTCTGTTTCTCAGGAGAACCCTAAGACACATGTAAACTCTGGAAAGAATAGTTGGGCCTGCACTGGCCTTGAAGACACTGTCTGTATTTGTTAAGATTTCATATACCTCGTGAGGCCCAGAATAGCACCTGCCAAAAGGTAGGGATTCAGTAATGATGGTTGAAATGCTGTCATATTCCTAACTTCTGTTCCCTTCACCATTATGATGTCAATATGTTAACTTGCTCTCATTGTCAACACATAAGCAAAAGTTAATATGTGTGTCAAAGATAAGATACGCAAGCCAAATAATCTAGCTTGAGTTCCAAAGACTATCACTCAAAGATTTACGTAGGAGCTATAAAACAGGGGTGTGGGGGGGATGACAGCATAAAACATCTTGCAGAGACCTTGGAAAAATTGTGGCAATTATTCAAAATATGCTCAATCACAGGGTTTTGGAAACTGAGTCTTCCTAATATTTCCAGATTCTATAAGACTATTCCACAATGGGAATGAAGTAGAATTTAAGTTTCAGTAATTATTTCCTGCCTTATACTAAAATATTCTTTCTCAGTTGAATTCTGTTTCGGTTTTTAACTCTCAGTCTCCTGAACTGTAAAATGGGGATGTTGTAATTAGAAAATCTCTTTAATTATTTCCAATTCCAACAATCTATGACTCGCAAATTCAAAATTCAGCTTTTAGTATGGGACTAGGTCAAAAAGTATAAGCATGACCCCAAAATGGCAGAAAAAGTGATTAAACTGAGTGGGAGATTTCAAATAGAGTACAATACATAAAAAGAAAGGGAATATGTTATAATGGCTACAAGATTTAACATCAACATTACTACCCTAATTTTTCCTCATTTTATTCTACACAGGACATTTTTTCTTATAAATATCTATGCTCTATGAAAAGATGCTCAACATCGCTAACCATAAGAGAACTGAAAATGAAAACCACAATGAAATAGTACCTCACACCCGTTAGATTAGCCACTATCAAAAGAACAGAAAAAAAGTGTTGGAGAGGATGCAGAGAAATTAATCTCGGTGCACTATTGATAGGAATGTGAAATGGTTCAGCCACTATGGAAAACAATATGGAGATTTCTCAAAAAATTAAAAATAAAATTACCATATGATTCAGTGATACCACTTCTGGTATATATTCCAAAAGAATTCATAGCAGGATCTGAAAGAGATATTTGCACACACATGCTCACTGCAATATTATTCACCGTAGCTAAGAGGTAGAAGGAACCAAAGGTCCATCGAAAGATGAATGGATAAAGGAAATATGGTATATACATACAATAGGATGTTATTCGGCCTTTAAAAAGAAGGAAGTCCTGCCGTTAGTGACACGATAGATGGGCCTGGAAGACATTAGGCTATGTGAATCAAGCTAGACACAGTGCATAAGCCCACTTTTATGAAGATTTTAAAATAGCAAACTCATAGAATTAGAGAGTAGATAGAATAGTGGATACCAGGGAATGGGGGGAGGTGTCAGTCAGAGGGTACAAAGTTTTGGTTAAGGCAGAAAAATAAATTCTGGAGAGCTATTGTCTAACAGAGGGCCCATAGTTGACAATATCATATTGTACACTTAAAAAATTTGCTAAGAGGGTAGATCTTACGTTAACTGATCTTACCACAAAAGAAAAACTATGTTATTAATTAATTAACTAATTAATTTAAAATAAAGGGGGTGGGAGGAGACTTTTGCAGGTGAGGTGGTAAGTTTATGGGCTTGAATGTGGTGATGGTTTCATGAGTGTCTACTTATTTCCAAACTCAGTGAGTTGTTGTGTACATTACATATGTACACCTTTTTGTGGCAATCATACCTCAATAAAGTGGTTTAAAAAAAATAAAGAGAAAAGGGTAATTGTCAAGGGCTGGGGAGAGGAAGGAATTTGGTTTCCTAGGTATAGAGTTCCAGTTTTGCAAGATAATAAAAGTTCTAGAGATCTGTTGCACAACAGTGTGAATATACTTGACACTAATGAATGGTGCACTGAAAAATAATTAGGAGGGTAAACTGAATGTTATGTGTTTTTTACAAAAAAAAAAATCTATGCTCTAATATTAGAAAGAACTTGAGTAATGAAGCGAGCCACCTCAAAAAACCAAACACGTGCTTATTGTAGAAATGGCAGGCACATGTCAGCGCTTATCTCACTTGATGGTAAGCAACTCTGCAATTTCCAACAGATTTTTGCCTGATTCACAGACCAAGAAATGTCTTCCTCTAACTCCATAGCGAACCCAAATGCCTCTTGCTGCTTCCAACAGGGCATCCTACCACCTGGCATTCACTCCCCAGGTGGTCACTGTGTCATTTATTTTAGCCCCTTTTCATTATCCATTTAACAACAAAGTAAAATGAAGNGCCGTCGCCGGCTCCAGTGCCAGAGACCCACAGCAGCTCAGCCCCAGGTCGAGCTACCATTCACTATCTTAGCTGCAGAGGGCCATAGCACTGGCCCTCATATGTGGGATCTGAACCGGGGCACTCTGGCGTCCCAAGCCAGTTCTTAACCAACATGCCACTCCACTGGCCCCAGTGTATGTTTTTCAAGCTGATCTACAGACACAGCTGTGCTTGTGCCGTGGGCAGGAGTTAGACCTGGACTAAGGTCTGACCTCTGGCCCTGGCCTGGGTCTTGAATGAAGCCACCCAATGTAGTAGGTGTAGGCTCTGCAGAAAATGAATGGGGGGCAGGATAGAAATTCTTCAAACTTTAGAGCAGGAAAAGAATGCAGTTCCCTAAACTTCAGGCCAGTTCCTATTTATACCCCTAGCAGTGTTTTGTGAATAAAGACTCTATCCCCTGACTTTCCCCCAGGACACTGCATGGTGTGGACACACTCACCATGTTGCTGGTTGGCCTTGCAGCCAAAAGGTTCTAACACTCAATAAACAGTCCTAGCACCTTGGGAGCATTGCTAACTGGAATTTTGTCACAAAATTTTTATCACCAGAAGAAAAGTATGAATAGTATCCTGAAGTCAACGAGAGTGTGTGTGCCCTGAGTTCACATCCTGGTCCTGCTCTTTGTAGCTTTTTGACCTTGAGTCAATTACTGAGCATCTCCTAGTCTTTCTCCTCATATAAAATGGAGACGCTGAGAGTGTCTTTTAAAATTTTGACAATACATGGAAGAGATAATTAATATAAAGAACCTAGATTTGTTCCCAGCTTGTACACAAGGGACATTGTTGTTCAACCAGCCATGAGCTACAGAAGATAATAAAGTCAAAGAAGTCAATCCATATTCTTTGGAAGCAAAAACAGGAACATACAGGGGGCACCTGGATTTGAACCAGGGACCTCTTGATCTGCAGTCAAATGCTCTACCCCTGAGCTATACCCCCAATGAGACAAGCTTGTTTTTATAGTCTATCTCTCTCTCAACACTCTGGTTCTAAGAATTTCCTATGAGTCAGGGAGTTATAATTAGAGAGAATGAGGCCTGGAAGGAGTCCGGACATTACAAGTCTCAGACGTTATTATGAAAAGACAGGACTCCTGAGAGCTAAGTTCTCTAAGTCAAGAAACTCTTGTTAAACTTTCCAATGCCCAAAGCCCCTCTGGTCCACAATATCTCACATAAAATGAATCTCAGTTCCAGGTAAAAATCATTAGGTTTTCCACAAATGGCAAGATCAATATAAAGTGGATGATTGAATTCCTGTCACGCTTCCTTTAGCCAAGGCTCCAAGCAACTGAGATTCTCATTCCTCCTCATGACTTCACAGAACTGAGCTCATAACTGGCACTCAATAAATATTTGTTGCATTAAGTTGCTCAAGATGGCTACTAAGTGATAATGCGTGGGGAGTGGGCAGGGAGCATATGAACAAAGGGATCAGTTACATCCCAAGGTCCTGGACAAGATGAGGCAGGACTGAGATTTCATCACACTACTCAGAAGAGTGTACAACGTAAAACTTACAAATTGTTTATTTCTGGAATTTTCCATTTAATATTTTTGGCCCACGTTTGAACTGCAGGTAACTGAAATTACAGGAAGCAAAATTGTGGATAAGGGAACTGTATAAATAATGACTTGTGTGAGATAGCTTTTCCAAGCCATAACTGCAAGATGATTTTAGTCACACAAAAACAGATGGTCAGTGAGTTGCACTCTTATGTAACATAACTTGTCTGAAAGTTGGAATATTGTCAACTCCAAAAGGTCATTTGATAAAAAGAAAAGTCTCCAAACAAGAGCCTCTTAATCAATTAAGTAAATTATTTATACTGGTCCTACCACCAATGACTCCTTTTCATCCTCTAAGGCAACCACAGTTGGAGCCATCTATATTTCTTGACTTCATAAACATCTCTCACCCTAATAAGTTGTTCAGGCGCTTCTTATGGAAATTTGCAAGCTTAAAAGCTGCAAGAAGTCTGTTGAGAAGCCTCTCTTCTGCCGATTTCCCAGGCCACATATGTTTTTCAGGTCTTCTCAAAGGATCCTAAGTTTGGGGTGGCCATTTTGTGTCTGGTTATGGTTGTTTGGAAGCCTGGCAAAGGGGAGAGACTACATTCCATTCTTTTCCTCCCCTGCCTCAGGCTGGAATTGAGAGCTAAGAAAAAAAGCCACAGTGTGCTTTGCTCATTGTTCTTTTCTCACCCTGGACACCAGTGGGAGTTGACATTTTAGCAGTAACAGATGTATTGCATGCTTCACATCAAAGAACCCAAGCCTTGGAAGGTATCTAGAGATCATTTATTCCAACCACTTCTTCTGCAGACTAAGAAACACAGATGGAGGGCAGCTGAAGAACCTTGCTTAAATCACAGACATATCAGGAGTAGGATCAGAACCAAGGGTCCACGCTACTACCAGCTACTTAGAGAAAAGGATCTTTTGGAAGCTCCCAGTGACTGGAATAATGAAAGTGCTCAATAAATGTTTGTGGGATAAATATCAAACTGTTATATATAAGTAGACCAAGCATCCTAATTTACTGGGGATTCTACTCTGACTATGCTGCATCCTAAAAAATCCCTCAGAAAACTATGTTTGGGTTGGTTGGTTGCCCTAGATATTATGTAATTTTTTTCTCATCCATAGTATTTCCCAAATCTAATCATTCACTTTCCACTGTCATAATTTTTACTATTCCCACATACCTCCTATACTAGCATTTACTTAATATTTGTCTTGAAACCAACCTACTGTTTTTTATTTAGCCTCATCCTGAGCAAAAATATCATTGAAATTATGCCAATTGTATTTCTTTCTACTGCACATCAAAGTAAATACATAGCTATTAAAATACATTAAAATCGTATTTAACACATGTTGCACTTATGGCTTCTCATGCATGTTTCTAAGCACTTTACAAATACTAATTCATTTAATCCTTAAAATAACCCAGTGAGAGAGAAACTATTATCATCTTTGCTTTGCAATGAGGAAAGGAGGAGCAGTGACGTTAAATAACTTACCCACGGTCACACAGATGATAAATTTGTCCATGTGTCCCCAATGTCGTCTTGAAAATATTCAGTGGTTACCACAGTATGGTAAATTTTATGTCAGATGGTTAATTTTATGTCAAGTTGAGTGGGCCACAGAATGCCCAGAAATTTATTTGCCTAGCTATTCTGGTTGTGTCTCTGAGAGTGTTTCTGGATTAGATTAACATTTGAATCAGTAAACTGACTAAAGCAGACTGGTCCTCCCT
>NW_017732461.1:291428-319795 GCF_001890085.2 Hipposideros armiger | reverse complement strand
ATTACGACTAGGCAATAAATAAGAAAAAGGAAATTATACTCTAATAGTTGACACTTGCCAATATGGTCTGGTGAGCTGAGCCTGAGACTTCTAAAATGTTTGTTTTTTTTTTGTTTTTTTTGTCCTGGCACCTTCATCTAGAAAGTTGCATTGCATCTCCAGTTTCCTGTTGGTCTAATGACCACTGGATGATGAGCTCCTGGCAAATATCCCACTTTATTTGGCAGAACTCTGAGACAGATACCACTGCCTTAGATCCCTCTCTAGGCAAACCAGGCTTCCCGTGAGGGAGAGGGTGCAGCCAGCAGCAATACCTTCTCCCACATTCTGATTGCCTGGTCATCTCCTACACACGCATTCTCAGCCTCCTTTGGGTATGAGACCTCAAGGCTTCAAGAAAGTGAGATGTTTTCCTCCCCAATGGCATCTGGCACACAGCCTGTCTGCCTCCATTCCCTGCCTCATTCTACTAGCCAATGTCATTAGCACTCCTCTTACTGAAAAGCCATGTGTTTATATATATGTATACCAAAATAGTTCTCAAAATAATGATGGCAATGCCAATAAGAAGACCTTGGGGAAAGGGTTACAGGATTAGATAAAATAATCACTAGACTCAATGGATTGGTGGCTGACAAGGGATGTGGCAGCAACTCCTTTTCACTGACATCTTGGATGTCATATCCTAGAAACAGGTGACAAGACATCTGTAGAGGGCAACGTTGCAACCCAGGCAGTGGGTAGTGAGATTAAGAAGAAAAAATGGATATGGACAGATGGTGGCTCCTGCAGCCAAGAAATGGTTCTTCAGTTTGACATGGTTGGCATACAAATTCTAAATGAAGCTTGGTAAAGATCGGGTTATTTTACCACAGACCAAGCCCTTGGCCTCCATAATGTCTTGAATTTTTATTTGTTTTGCTTTTGCTAATGTTTCTTTGTTTTCCAGGAACTTCAGAAGAAGGCTAGGTAGTGGGAAGACGGAGGGAGTGGCAGATCGAAGAGAATTTAAGTCCTACATCTCAACTTTGAAACTCTAAAATATTTTCAGTTATAAAAAGATGTCCTACTTTCAGAATCCAGTTATGTAAACAGTTTTCAGCACTCATGAGACTTCAGAGCTTTCATTTGGCTGACAAAAATTTTCGTTAGCCTCTTCCATATTTCATAGTGCCACCCTCTTTGGTTGTCAGTCTCTAAAATTCTCGAACATGTGCTGCTAGCAAATATAGTCAGAGCTGTCCTGCCACCTCTAGTTTGCAATCATAAAACCAAAGGAAGAAAAATTAGTAAAAAAAGAACAACTTGCACAGCTTCCAGTAATCAGGACCTTGCCCAACTCCCCTCCCCTCCCGCCCCACCCTTCTTCAATAGCCCCAGCCTGTCTCTTCCCACCATGTCTCAATCTAAGGTCATAACTCAACTGCAAAGTATACATAATGGGAAACATTAGCCCCAATTCTATTTGTCCTGTCATCATTTAAAAATCACCAAGCTTTTGTCAGAATAGAAAAAAAAACAAAACAATGAAAACTTTGTGAACACATACTATACTCAAGGGTTCTGTACAACCCAATAATTTCAGCCACAACATGCTTATAATGAGGAGACATAACTCCTCCTGGCAGGCTGGCACCTGGCTCCTAGCCTGGTGATCATTAGGAAACCCTAACTTGGCTTCAGCTCTAGGCCAGCACTGTCCATTGGAATGGTAAAATGGGGCCACGAATGCAAGCTACAGATATAATTTTTAATTTTCTAGTAGCCACATTTAAAAAGTGAAAAGAAACATGCAGTGAATTTTCATAATACATTTTTAATCCAATATATGAAAAATACCGGGAGTGCCACAAGAATGTAGTCACATTTTAAGAGATGTTATATGTAAATGTGTATACATTTTTTTGGCACCCTCTATGATTATTTCAATATATAGTCAGTATGTAAAGAATTACTGCTTTTATATTCTCTTTTTCATACTAACCCTTTAAAATTGGGTGTGTATTTACAGAATTCAGGGCAGGCCCATTTCATTCCTCAGTAGCAACATGTGGCTAGTATCCATCTTATTAGACAGTGCAACTGTCTTTATTTTTATGACTAAACCTGTCCTTATTTTTATGACTAAGTTATGTTCCTTTCCAAGTGTCTCCAAAGTGTCTCTCCTGGGTTAGGCAACTGAACTGGGAATCCCTGTTCCCTGAAAGTAAGCTTGCCAGATAAAATATAAGACATCTAGTTAAATTTGAATTTCAGATAAACAATGAATACATTTTTTAGTATTGCTCCTTGTATTTTTACTTGATAAATCTAGCAACCCTATGTGAAAGGCATTGGTATAACTGAATCTTTACGTAAAGGAAAGTATATAGATGGTGAGTGAACAGAGCTTTCCCCCAGCAGGGCCACAATTAAAGTAATGGGGAGGAGACAGGTCATCAGATCACCAGTAGGGATAGGAAGGGCCAATGTGTATTATGCTACTTTGGTCTAGCACAGATAACAATGCACTGGCAATCCCACCAAAAGAAAGAAGCAGGAAGTGAAGGTGGAAGGAGAACACATGGCAGGTGAGTGAGGCAGCAGAAGATTCTGGTGGACCAGGAAGTCAGAGGCACGCCTGCTGGGAGAGCCATTGTGTCCAGGGGGAGAACCGCCATTATTAAGGCTGAGTAATGAAGGCACCTACCAGAAATGTACACAGGCTGAGCAGCAGGTGGTGCTCACTCTCTGAAGCCTACACCTCTCCACCTTGTTTTCTTCTTCCCTTTCCATGATTTTTATAAAGATATCACCGCAATAAACTTTAATTTAAAAAAAGATATCTGGACATCTTGCAAGAATACACATTTTGGAAGACCTTGATCTTAATGTGGCTTCTGCAGTTTTTCAATTTGCTATGTATTTTCTTTGCTAATAAAATTGTCTTTCATTTTTATTTTATGTACCAAGAGCTCTGGCAATGGATGAGGAGAGAGCAGCACTGAGTTTGTTCAATTTATTAGCTATTTCTTTGTGTACTCCGAGTGAGAGGGAAGAAACATGCTCCCCGAATTCCTCACATTTCTAAAGATTCCAAAACAATAACCTGGTTACAGCTAAGGGGCACAGGGACAAGAGAACTCTGTGGGAGACGTGTGTTTCAGATTGGCCAAGTGTTGAGTAACTATAAGGCTCTGGAGTTAAGATCCAGAGTGTCTGATTCAGTAGGTCAGGGGTGGAGCTTGAGAATTTGCATTTCTAACCATTTCCCAAGTGCTGCTGGTCCAGGGACCACACTTGGAGAACCACTCCCTTAGGTAATGAGAGAGTTTCCATTGGGATATAAATAGTACCTGTTGAGGCTTTTTGTTCTGTTCCATAGTTAGAGTTTCCTCAAATTGAAAACCCACAAAACAAACTGCATGAGCAGTGGGCCAGTGGTCTCACTTGTTGCTGTTGATCATGCAGTTGTGTGATGTGGGTTTTCACATCACGCGTCAGATGATTTATTTGAAGCTCTGGAGTTTGGAGGAGGAAGTGTCTCAAAGGTGATCTTTGAGAACAGATAACCCCAGCCACTCCTTCCTTATTTCTGACCACTCCACCCTCCATTATCCATTGTGTTTCCCTTAGTCAAGCCTGAATTTCCCTAATCTATCCCTCTGCCTCAACCTCCAGGCAACCCTAGCCTAGATCACAGGAGAATTACCTTCCCTAGCCAATCCTCAAGTCCATTGTCACCCAAAAAGCTCACTTCCAGAAATAAGAAGCCTTTTCCACGCTCTTTTCCTGAGCATGGTGGTGAGGAGGCCCACTTGGTTACCAACATTCAGTTCCCCGAGAGCATCACCCATATCAGTCCCAGCTAAAGGAGGAAGAGGAAACTCTACAGAAGGACGATAACTATGAGACTCAGTGAGATTTTCAGAACTTACAAAAGGCATTTCCATTTTCTAACCTCTCCTGAGTTTATACCTTTAGCTCCATGAGCCCATCTACTCCCAGCAGGCTTTGGGAGGCCAGACTGTTCTTCATTTCTCTTCAGGAATTTCGTCCCTTAGAACTTTCTCCAAGTCTTCCTGTCTACCCACATCTCCTTTTTTGTACTCTCCACTCAATAAAGAACACTATTCATGTAAGGACTTAATAACTAAACTAAATGGAATTATAAGGGATGCCCAAGATCAAACATAAAGAAGCCACAGAGGTTCAAAATACCTCCCCACATTCTCCTCGCCTTTGTCCCTGTTCTGTTCCAAGAAGCCCAGATACCTTCTCTGCTCTATTTTACCCCCAAGGATACAGAACATTAAACCACACCAGTCATGTCATGGCCTTCTCTTACCCAGAGGAGTCACTCATCCATAAAGATCTCTTGATGCAGAGCCCTTCATTTTGGCTTGGAAGGAAGTTCAGGGCAAATCAATAACAGTGAACTAGGAAGACATTGAGCTGCCTCCTCATCTCAAGTGGGAAACATTCCTCAGGGGAACTTAAAAAGGGTCTTTGAGAGGCAGCATACTGACTGCAACAAAGACCTTGATTTCCAGTCTGTCTCTGCTCAGCGTTTTGCCCAGAGCTTTGGCTAGACAAGCCCTATCCTTGTGCCTGATTATAGAACTAAACAAATTATTGCTAATAAATGTGTGTTGCAAATTAAATAAATCTTAAAGTGTGTAAGCAATTATTTCCCTCTTAGCCAGTATTCTTAGTGAGGTCAGCCCACTTCCACATGTAATGACTAATTTCTGGAATCCATTTACCATTTGCTTTAGATGCAAATTTCTCTGGATATTAGAAATTAAAATGAATATTCACTTTGCATATTTTTTAATCTTCTTTTGAAAAGGAAGTGACCGGGAAATCTCTCTGTGGCCTGAATTTTTCCTTCCACGTTTCATTGTTCTGATGAGCTAGTATTTCTTGAACTGTGGTCAATATAATCACCTGCATCAGAAATACGTGGGATGCTTATTAAAAATGCAAATTCTTAGCCTCATTGCAAACCTACCGGTGTGAGGTGGGGACTTGCCCAGGGAACCTTTATTTGTTACAATCTCTTTAGGAGATTCTTATGCTCACTAAAATTTAACATCCACCACAGTAAGTACAGTGTCTATTTACCCTACAAGGGCTTTATAGGCACCAACGCACTTAGAAGGCAGTTAGGAGTTTGACAAAACTACACCCCCCTCTGGGGCTTCAGTTCCTCTGCTAGTGTAATTATAGCAAAAAGCAATAGCTTTATTCTAGATAGGAATCAACATGGAGTCAAAGAAGGATCCTTTGTTTTTTCCTAATATGCATTACCTTTATTACTTCTTCCCTACTTCCTAACTTAGCATGCCATTATCCCCCATTCGTTCAACACCTCTTCACTCTTTCATGTCTTGATTCAATATTTATGCTACCATTTTCTTGTTACCAAACTTACGTCTTCTTTAAGCAATGGCTTCCCAATAAATACATAGATTCTGTGACATTAACTCAGCTGACATCCCTAATCCCACCAACCTAACTCATTTTCCAATGTAGCAACAGCAATGCTTAAAGTGCTTAGGGAAGCAGCTCACCATTTTCTCTTAAGACCAGAAACCATTTTGTTTATTCTTTTTTACAATGGTTTTGGCTGAATTGATCTTTGTGAGTAAATCATCCTAGATCTTTATCTCTCCAATTAAATTAACATAGTGCCCTTCCCCTTCTATACTTCAAACACCAACTTCCTCCCATTTTCAAGGTAGAGACAGTTTATTAAACACTCCTTTGTGCTGACAACATACTCTAATCACACTTCAATTATTACATATTTCATATTGCAATATAATATGTGGTTATCTGTATATTTTCCATGCTAGATAATGAACTCCTCCTAGGCAGGAATCTGATTAATTACTTTGCTACCTGGCACATACTGGGCACTCAGTAATAATTATGTTGAGCTGAACTGTTCTCAAATTTTTCTGGGCACCCACATATTTCATTTGATGCTGCCCCATAAAATGTTGACTTGTTATACCACTGTTCATTGCAGAAAAATTATTATATGTATATAATATATATAGCATAATACTATGTATATACTATTTATTAAGGTATTATATATATTATATATGAGTGCAATTAACATATGTTTTCATGTGGTCAGACAGAATCTAGAGAAACACTGTATAATAGAACTTTCTGTAATGATGAAATATTCTGTGCCTATGCTGTCCGCTATGGTAGCCACCAGTTACATGGAGCTGATGAACTCCTGAAATGTGGCTAGTGAGACTGAGGGAGTGAATTTTTAATAGCATTTAATGTTCACTGATTTAAATGTAAATAGCCACATGAGGCCAGTGGCTGCCTTGCTGGACAGCACAGGTCTAATGCATGCTATCTGAATGCTCTCATCCAGAAGGCACTAATGCACCAAACTGTGCTTCCTTCACTCGAGAAAAAGCCTGGCAATCTGTGTTTGCTGGATATGGGTGTCTCAAGTAGGGAGTGGGTGAAAGTGGCCAGCTGAGGCAAGGAGAAGTATTTCATCAGACATTCTTTAGAATTGCAGGTGCATGGTGATAATAAAAAGCAGACCAGCTTTTAGTTTTATTATTATTTTCAAACACTTTACAGGCAATGCATCCACTTATTGCCAGCACCCAGAGGAGACTGCTTCCATCGCCACCCGTGTTACAGTGCTTTCTTCAGGCATTGCATTTCTTCTTGCCCTCGCATCACATTCCAGTGAACATTTTTGGCACATGATGGATAACAAAGGCTTTGCGAGCAATTGTGCTGAAAGTGACTCAAAAGTGGCAAAGAAGGTTATCACATTCAGTATTAAAATGCAAGTTTTACATAGGGAAAAAGCTCTGTAACATTGGTTTTGGCATTGAGTCTTTGGATAAGACACCACAATCACGAGCAACAAAAGCAAAAAATCACAAGTGGGACTACATCAAATTAAAATGCATCTGCATAGCAAAACAAACCATCAATGAAATGAAAAGTCAACCTATGGAATGGGAAGAAATATTTGTAAGCCATATATCAGGTAAGGGGCTAATATCCAAAACATATAAAGCCCTCATACAACTCAATAACAAAAAAACGAATAATCTTATTTTTTAAATGGGCAGAGGACCTGAAAAGACATTTTCCCAAAGAAGACATACAAATGCCCAACAACTCCATGAAGAGGTATTCAACATCATTAAGCATCATTAATCATAATTGGAAATAATCATGCAAATCAAAACCACAAGATATCACCCCATATCTATTAGAATGGCTTTAATCAAAAATACAAAAGATAGGGCCGGCCGAGTGGCTCAGTTGGTTAAGAGCTCGCTCAAGAGTTTGAGCTCTGAGCAACAGCGGTTCGAGTCCAGCCCGAGCTGAGCAGCCGCTGAGCTGACAACAGGTAGCAGGATGGCTCAGCTAAAAAAAAAAACAAAACAAAAGATAAAAAGTGTTGACAAAGATGTGGAGTAAAAGAAACCCTTGTACACTGTTGACAGTTGGTGTAAATTGGTATAGCCATTATGGAAAACAGTATGAAAATTTCTCAAAAAATTAATCTTAGTTTTGGGTATTTATGACCCAGCAGTCTTACCTTTGGGTATTTATCTGAAGACAATGAAATTACTATCTTGTAGAGATATCTGCACTCACATGTTCATTGCAGCATTACTCACAATAACCAAGATAAATGGATAAAGAACATGTGATACACATGCACACACACACACACACACACACACACACACTCACTGAAATATTATTCAGCCATGAGAAAGAAAGAAAGAAATCCTGCCATTTGTAACAACATAGATGAAACTTGAGGGTTAGGGTGCTTGGGAATGGGCCTTGGAAATAAAGCACTTTTTAAAGTATATGTCCATTCATTGCCATAGAAATAAACTAATTATATGTTAAAGGGGAAAAAAAGACAGCTTATAAAATAGCATGTGTAATATAATCCTGAATACACAGGTATATATGTTTGTATGTATATGGTAGCCACTAGCTACATAGTGTGTGCATGTGTGTGTGTGTGTGTGTGTGTGTGTGTACCTGACACATAGTACATGTGTGTACGGATGTGTATGTCTATACACATTTAGAGAACAAAAAATAGAATGGTAGAGAATGCAGTTAAGAAGTAGAAGTGATTATGTCTATATAGTAAAATTACCAGTGATTTTATTCCCCAATTCTATAATAAATTTAAGCAAATATGAAATTTCCCACAGAAAGCATACAGCAAATGAGAAAACTCCTTTTTTAAAAAAAAGTTTGCATATTCAAATTCTTCAGTTATTGGGTACATCTCACAGGTATTACCTTATCTGCCCACTCTCAAATTCTTCAGTTTTGGCTTTGGTTTTATGTTTGTTTGGCTTGGTTTGGTTTGATCTGTAGTACTCACTCTTATATCTACTAGGTTCAGTTATAAGTGGTTTTCCTAGGCTAGTATAGGGATTCATGCTCATTTTTCTTCTGAATAGCTTTTGATCACTAAAAACTTGTTTAATGACATAGGTAAAGCCATGGATTAGATGCATTTCATCTTTACATAACTGCTCTTGAATCTCATTTTATTTAGAATAACCTGAAACCATGGTTCTCAAACCTTTTTGGATTCAGGGACAAGAACAAAGTCTCCGTAGATACCTGCCTCACCTGTTTCTGTTTATGAGTTTTAGAAACTGAATATTTGGCATTGCTTTCAACTAGACACCAATAAGGTGAAAAGGTGTTGTTGTTTTTTTAATTATATATCAAGCTGGATTATTATTTCAGTCCCTAAATGAAAACATAGATAGTGTCATAATACTAAATGTAATATAGAGCTACCTAAGATAGCCAGCTTAATGGGCCTCAGGCATCATCCAGGTACCACAGAAAATGCTGATAACATGGAGGGATGGACGGTGAAGTAAGATGCATCCCACATTGAAAATTGAGATCTCACGCAAATAAAAACAAATCTTTGGATTTCAAATGAGATATAAAATGGTTTCACCATAGAAGAATTTCTTATGCAATTAGAAGTCAGCCCTGTCTGATCAGATGGTTAGACTTGCTAAACAAAATAACCTAGACAGACTAGAGCTCTGAATGAGGCAATTCTGGATTCTTGGGTTGAGGTGCCAGCAGCTCCACTGATATCTATTATCTTGCCTTGGGCAGGCGAGTTGACTTCTCTGAAACTTAGCTTGTTTATAGAAAATGCTGATACTACCACCTACCCAGATTTATTGTGAAGATTAAATGAATGTATGTAAAAGTAGAAATATAAGGTATTGTTGTACTCAATTTTTATATTTCTTTATTTATTTTAATGGGATTTTGGAAGGGAAGACAGGTAAACAGGCATGCTCAGTCAGCCATCTTGAATAGGAGGCTTCATTCTAGTATTGTTACTGGCAGGTGAGAGAAAATTTCCTGTACCAGGAAGACAGCCAATGAGATGGGAGCTATATCCATTTGGGTTTCCTCTAAGATGCAAATTACCGTTTGGAAGTCAGCAGACTTTTGAATCACCTGCTGATTCACCACTGCTGGTATGTTCAAAGTGAGCCTTCAAACTTTAGTAAAAGACTAACTCCAGACATCTTCCTGGGGGAACAGATCAAAGAAAGATGGAGTGCTGGGGAGAGCAAATGGAGGGAGAGGAAGGTTATCGAACAGCTTATCTTCAGGATAAAAGTAGAAAAGAAGAAGGCTCAGGGCTCCTGAGAAGCCAACTAAGAGAGGTCATCCAGACGAGAGACAAGGGAAACCAGGACAAGAATTTATTATTCCCCCGACGTTATCATTTGTTAGCCCATGTCTATTTCCCCGGGGAAATGAGCAGTAAAAACCTTCCATTATTACTGAAATAAATACAACTGAATTTAAAAGTTGTAGGTTAAAAGTAACCTTCATTTAATACTAAAATAAAACAACAAAAGTCTTTGTTATTCTCCAAAACGACAAAGAGCAGTGAGCTAAAATGCTGATGTCAAGTTGTAAAGAAGAGGTCAGAGACAGGAAAAGTATCTGCTAGCATGAAGAAAGGGGTGAACAGGAAACCAGCATGCAGTAGGAGAGACAGAAGAGTGTGCAAACCATCTAGAGCTAAATCCAAACTGTACCTTTTCCATGTTACGAGATCCTGGACAGGAACTGAAATTCTTCAGGTCTTGCCTTCATTACTGACAAAAAAATGCAACCACAATAATAATAAATGCTATGGGCTGAATTGTTTCCTTCCCCCCAAAATGTATATATTGAGTTCCTAACCCCCAGTTCCTCAGAATGTGACTGAATTTCGAAATAGGGTTTTTAAAGAGATAATTAAGGCTAAATGAGGTCATTGGAGTGAGCCCTAAATCAATAGGACTGGTGTCTTTATGAGAAGAGGGAGCGACATCACCATGTACATGCACAGAGAAAGGGCTGCATGAGGACACAGTAAGACTGCAGTCAGCTGCAACCCCAGGGGAGAGGACTCAGAAGAAACCAATCCTGCAGACACTGGAGATACCCAAATGGTTTCCTTTCCATTCCTTTCCTGATTAAAATGGTACTTAACCTGCAAGTTGGCTATTTTGGCGAAGAGAGTCAAATCAATGAGAGGGCAGCATACAAGAAAAAGTCCAACCATAAGCCACTCAAACTCGAGAAAACTATTGTTAAAGATTCTAAATAACAAATATTAGAAATATTAACAAACATTATTAGTGCAGAGAAGATTTCAGGAAAAAATATTTCTAATGTCAAAAGTTATTTATACTAGAATTTACATGAGCCACCAAATTTCTGATTTGCTAAGGCCTGTCCAAAAAATTAAAAAGACAGAAAAGGAAAAAGAAAAAGCATATGTATGCTATTTGTTTCTGCAGATAAAAAAAAATCGTAACTTTTAAACTATACTAACTGGTGTAGCTGAATCAACACTTGGGGAACCAGACTCCATGAACTTTGCAATAAGACGCATTCCTTTTTGCAAAGATTGCTTTGCTGTCCAGAGAATCACATGTTCTTTTATTCAGGAGCATTTAGAGCACATTAACAGCCGACTAGACCGTGTGCTAAGCTCTGTGCCTATGGATTCGACATGAGAAGTTTATGTTTCATACTATCCCCAACCCTAGTGACTCCAAAATAGGCGCAGGGGCATCAGCTGTCCACTATTTAGTCCTTTGAAGTAACTGAAGTAGTCAAGTGTTTCACTTCTTCGTCACCGCAGCTTGCTTTTAGGCTTTCAGGGAATTTTCCTCCCTTAGCGGACAGTTTCCAGAGATGACCCATAGATGGCACTAATTGGCCATAATAAAATAGTTTCTCTAAAAAAAAAAAAAACTTATGAAAAGTTTCAAACACCTACAAAGCAGAGATGATATTATAATGAACCCCCACGTACCTATCACCCAGGGTCAACACTTATCAACAAGTGGCGATCTTGTTTACCTACCCCAACTGTTACCAGAGAACAGGTTCTTGGTATCATGACAGGGAAGAATTCAAGGACGCAGAGAATGAAGTCTTGCAAACAAAGCCAAACAAGCAGTGGATTCATTACTAAAGGAAAGGAAAAGAGTAAACTCCCAAAATAGTGGGAGTGGGCAGGCCAGGAGGAGGGCGTCTGCACCAAAGAACAAACGGGCTGAGGATTTTACTAGAATGAGGGCGTTGAAATATTCAAGATTTAGGGGTGGCGTTATAGGCGTTCCCAGGTATGTCCTTGCTAACCACTCCTTGTCAGGAAGAGGGATTTTTGTCCTCTGGCCCTTGTCAGAACAGTCATGGTGACACAGGGGGTGGAAATTTTTCTGGGTTGCCATGCTATTATAATCCATTACCATTAGCTGTAGCTACACCTTTTCTTAAGAGTGATTTCATTTCCTCCTTCCCTTGTTTCCCATTCTTCCTCCTTCTCTTCCTCCCCCACCCACCATTCTTTCTACCTAGGTGCACATCCATCCACCCACTGGGTTATTTTGAATGAAATCTCAGACATCATACCATTTCATCTACATTTTTTATAAATATCAATAAAAAGTAAAGGTAAGATGAGTCCTTTGACCAGGCTGCAATCTGTCAGGATTTTTATTTTTGTTCTTGTCTTTTAAACCTCTAAAGTTAAATTCACAAAAAGAATTTTTTAATTATTTTTTTAATTTAACTATAGTTGGTGTACAATCTTATATTCGTTATAGTAGTTTCAGGTGTACAATATAGTGATTCAACATTTTTATGCCTTGCAATGTGAGGCATAATTCTAATTCTAATTAGAATTAATTCTACCAAGTCTAATAATAATCTGTCACTGTGTAAACTTATCACAATATTATTAACTATATTCCCCTTCCCCTTTTCACTTACCCCCCACCCCCTCCCTTCTGGTGACCATCCCTTTGGTCTCTGTTTCTATGAGTCTATTTTTGTTGTTTTGTTTAGCTTTGTTTTTAGGTTCCACATATATGAGGTGTGATCAAAAAGTACGGCGAATGTTTAAATTCTAAAAAATTTATTACAGAAAAAGACACATTGTCATTAATCCCCCCCAAAAATATTCTCCTCACTTTGAACATACTTATCCCATCATTCTTGTCACTTTCTGAGGCAGTTCTGGAAGTCCTCTTTTGTGAGCGTCTTTGCTTCATCCTCCATCATGACAACGCTCCGTGTCACACATCACTTCTGGTGTGGCAATTTCTGTCAAATAAAAACATTACGGTGTGTTTTCATCTACTTTACTCACCAGATCTGGCACCATGTGACTTCCGGCTCTTCCCCAAAGTCAACATGACCATGAAAGGTAAACGTTTTGAATTGATTCAGGGCATCAAGGCAGCCAGGACAGCACAACTAAAGACACTTACCAAAGAGGACTTCCAGAACTGCTTCAGAAAGTGGCAAGAATGATGGGATAATTGCATTATCCCAATTGGGGGTGGGGGGGAGGGCATATTTTGAGGGGGATTAATGGCAATGTGTCTTTTACTGCAATTTTTTTTATTTAAACATTCGCCATATATTTCGATCACGCCTCATAAGTAAAACCATAGGTATTTGTCTTTCTCTGCCAGACTTATTTCACTTAGCAGAATTTTTTTTAATGAGTCAATTCAGATTACCGCTCCATTTCAAAGGATCTTGGTTTTTTGTTTTCTCTTCCTCACCGCACACTGCCCTCACGCCCCTCCCCCTCACGCCTGCTTCCTCACTCCTCCCCCTTCAAGCCTCCCCTTGTTTCTCTCACCTTTACATTTGCATCCACTCTCTGGCCTCACAAGTGACCATAAAGTAGAAACTGATTTTGCTTAGGCAGCTAGAGTTTTGTAAGAGTTTGATTATATCAAGTTTGTTTGTTATTCACAATAAGGAACATTAAGAAGCAAGTCAGTTGAAACACTGTATTTCAAACTAAAACCATGGATTTTGTTCATGGGAAGTGTTCAAATGTTGTTTAAAAAACAAAAATAATGATAATTATCCATTGTAAGGGCTTTACTATATTCTCTCCATAATTAATTGTATTTTGACTCAATTTCAGGCTCACCTCAAGCCTTGACCACACTCCAGGCTCAAAAAAAAAAAAAAAAGCAGAGGCCAGAAAATATCAGATTTCCAAGAGCAGCATATGGGAAGAAATTGGATTTGGGGACTATAGGACCTAAGCCCTGATCCCATCACTTATCACTATGTGACCTTGAACAAGTCACTTAACCTCTCTGTGCCTCAGTTTCCTCCTCTGTAACATAGGAGTGACCGTCCTTGCTCATACTAACAAAATTATAGCAGAGGGGGAGGGAGATGGATGTGAAAGCAAATTTATATTCACAAAATGCTGCACACACATGAAGTTAGACAACATGGATGGTGGTTGAGAGCAGGGGTTCAGGTGTCAGACAGACCTGAGTGTGAGTCCTAGCTATGTGTGACCCTGGGCAGGTGGCTTTACCTTTCTCATCCTCAGTTTCAACATCTATAAATTGATAATTATAGAAACTACATCATAAGGTGATTTAACAGATTACAAGGAACAATGCATGTGAAGTACTCAGCGTGCTTGACACATAGCAAGCAATCAACCCCTGGGAGCTGTTATTACTCTTATTACTTTATTGCAAAGCTGAAGGACCCTAGAATCATAGACGCCAAAGGGACTCTGAAGAACATTTCCTAAGAGAACCCATTAAGTCTGTTCATTCCAGTTCACATCTCTGCCTCCTGGATCGAACCCCAGAGCTTCCCTAAACCTCAGCTGTCCTCTTGGATCCTGGCCTTCCCAGGTCCTTTAGAACTGGCCTCCTCTCCTTGGGAAGATGTTTTCATCAGAACGATGCTTCTGGAACTAAAACAAAGAGAAACTGAGCTTTGGGGCTGAAGGTCAGGGAATTCATGTCCTTTCCTCAGCCTTCTTGTGATTCCATAGATAATCTCAAGCAGTCATGTCTAAGTGTTGCTTAAAGAAGATGACTACCGCTGCTCTGCCACAGATGGTGATGAGTTATGATGCCAACATGCAGTGATTCACTTGCTTCCTAATCACACTCATGTAAATGTTGACCTATCCATCTCCAGGAAGGCATCTCCTGACTGGGGCTTTCCCCAAGCAATTTGCTTCTTCACTCTTCAGAGGGAGGGATGTGGAAAGGAGCAGATGCTTTAGAATAAGTCTGCTCTCAGTTCTCAAAAACACACACACACACACAAAAAAAAAACCTGTGGGATTAGCTGTAAGGGAATTAACACCCACCTGATCTTATTCTCTCATCTGTTGTTTTAAAATCAACCTTCCACTCAGGAGTGGTATTTTATACTACTGATGCTCTGAAAACTGGGATCTTAACAAAGAAAAGCTTGCATCAGATGCATGGCTACTGCTCACATCATAGCTGAAGCACTTAGACACACAGAAAAGACCTTGTGTTTGGCTTGCAGGGTTTCTCAGAGCAGTGGAATGAAGAAGGGTTTCGTTACAAATTTCTTGTCAACTCCTTGTAAACACACTTACACCAATAAATACAACTGCCTTCTCCTCTTTTGTGACAGCAGCCAAAACCATGAACCCTGGCCAGCGCCTTTGCCATTCATAGAACACCTAAATGTGACAGATTTAAATGCTGATGAAATGTAAACAGGGAGTGGGGTAATTAGCCTATCATAAGAAGAAGGACAGAAAGGAAGTCATTAGGGATTCAGTCTCTCTCTCACCCACAGAAGCAACCCCAGGCCAGCATTTTCCAAACCCATCTGATCAAATGATACAGTACATTAAATTATTGTACAACAATGAGGGGGATTCTTTGGTAAAAATAAGTTAAAGGTGATGAATGTCTAAAGTGTTTCCCAAACATGGTTACTATGAACTCTTTTATTCACAGATCATGTAAGAAATAGGGAAAAACTTTGCTAGCTTGATGTTTCATTTTTTAAATCCCATGTGTTCAAAGCATTACATTATTCCACAAAAGCAAAAACTAAACATCCAAATACAGGAAGAAGCAAACCTCTTTCAGGTAAAAGAGTCTGTGTTTTGTATATACCACTTGTTGCTGGATGCCCCCCTCCTGTTGTTCCTTTAAAACATATCCCCCTATACACACACACACACACCATCAGGAACTTGCCATCACTCTCAGCCTCAAACTCCAGCGGTCAGTAAAGGAAGTAGCCTATAACCCTGTGTTATGAGTTAAATTGTGTCCCCCAAATTCATGTGTTGGAATCCTAATCCCCAGCACTCAAAATGTGACTTAATTTGGAGATATTGTTTTTACAGAGGTAATTAAGTTAAAATGAGGTTGTTATGGGGGGACCTAATCTAATATGACAGATGTCCTTATAGAAAGGGGGAAATTGGGACACAGAGGTCTCCATAGGAAAGACAACGTGAAGACATAAGGAGAAGATGGCCATCTATAAGTCAAGAAAAAAGGCCTGGAACAGATCTTTCTGTCACAGTCTTCAGAAGGAACCAGCCCTGCTGACATCTTGATTTTGAACATCTAGCCTCCAGAACTGTGAAACAATACATTCCTGTTATTTAGGCCACAAAGTTTGTAGTACTTTGTTATGGAAGCCCTAGCCAATACACTGTGTTTGTAATCAGCTTTAACTGTATTTATTTATTTTTTTTATTCATCAAATACTTATAGAGAACTTATTCATTTCCAAGACTGTTCTAAATGCCAGAGACACAATGGTGAACAACTGCAAACACTTGCCCTGCCATTATAGATCTTACAGTCTATTGAGGGACACAGGAGTGAAATCAAATAATCACTTACAAATGTAAAATCACAAACTATGATAATAGCTAAAAAAAAGACAATGATTATGCTAAATCTTTCACATAGACAGGAGCTGACTTAGTCTGGGTGTCAACAAAGCTTCTTTAAGGAAGTGACAAATGAGCTTTGACTTAAAGGATTAGCAGGAATCATAAGGTAAAAGGAGGATGTGGAAACAGTGTTCCCAACAGAGAGGGTAACATGTACAAAACAGATTTTTTAGACAAAAATAAATATGGTCAGTACATATTACAAAGAGCTGAATACTCCAGGAAAAAAAAATCACTCTAAATTCTATCCCTCTAATAAAATAGTTTTTCAAATATATTAACAAAGTTGATAGAAAGCAAAGGAGAAATAGAAAAAACCCACCATCACAATGACAGATTTTAATACAATTCTCTCAGTAATTGATAGATCAAGAAGACAATTCCTCTCTTTTCTGAGTACTTATGTTAGGTGATTATTATTTTGATTTCACTTGCCTCATTCTGAAATACTTCTCAAAAGTAAATATCTCTGTATTACCAGCATCTATGAATCACCATACAAATAAATATTTGTTAAAGTTCAGTTTCCAATAAATACTTGTTCAATGAATTCATGATAGGAAACAAAATTATTTTTTGCTAATTTAAATACCAAGATAGTGCTTTTAAAAATTGTCATTACTAGAGAGGTCCAAGATGGCAAAGTAGATAAGCACTGTGCCTGCTCCCTTGCATGAACACATTAAAATTACAAATAAATTATAACACAATCAACCTAGAGAACCATATGAAGCCTGGCTGAAGTTTTATAACTTAGGATATAAAGAAGAAGTCACGTCGAGACTGGTAGAAGGGATGGAGACGCGAAACAGGTTGTCCTCAAACCTCCGTGTGGTGGTTGAGAACGAGGAGCGATATCTCAACCATGGACGTTCCCCCCGGAGGAGCAAGAGACCCCAGCCCCACACCAGCCTCCCCAGCCCAGAGTACTGGTGCCAGGAAGAGGCGTGCCCACATTTGGCTGTGAAAAACAATGGAAATTCTACACACCTGCGTGGGATGGAAGGCAGTGGGAAACGCAGATGTTCTCTTAAATGGCCCATGCACAGACTCTCGCAGGCACTCACCTTGGGTTCCGGCAGAAGGATAGTAGCTCTGGGGCTGTTGGAAGTATACAGGGGGCAGACTAAGGTGTGTAGCTTCTGAACGAGAGCTGGAGGACTGTCACCATTTTCCCTGTGTGAAGACCTGCTCCCATGCAGCTGACAAGTGGGTGCCATTTTGGTTATGTTGAGCCTGCCCCCACAGACCAAATCTGAATCTGATTGGCCTGGTGAACTCTGCTGCTCTATCCTGCTGACTCACTGAGACCCTGCCTCATCCAACTTGCCCAAGACCAGAGGCACTTTCTCTAAGACCAGCCAGCTCCATCCACATTGCACTCTTTTTGAAAAATAATTGGAGTCCACAGGACCCAGGCAGGCAGCAACTGGCCCCAGTGTGTTCTGAGACTTTTGCTAAGTATCTCCAGGCTTAGCACTGGCACCAAACCAGAGTCTACACAATGTGTTGACCACAATTCTTCCCACTCCAGTGACTCCCTCCGACCCTACCTCACCCTACTTGTGTACCGCATGAAGGTTTATCAGGGGCTAAACTTTAAGGGAGCTGGCAGGTGGCAGCAAGTCTCAGGGTGTCCTGGGATTTTTGCAAAGATACGCCAGGCCTGATACTGGTGGCAGCTATCCTCAGTTCACAGTATGACCTCTCCCACATGCCTCCAGGGTTAGTATAGGCAGCGAACAACTGTGGATCACTTTGTAGCTCTTACCAGGCAGTCCCCAGCCAGTCACAGGCAGTGGGTGACATGGGCCTGCACCAGAGCCCCTTGCAAGAGGCCCCAGAACCAACATACTTGGAGGTTGGCTTCAGACTGCAGCAGAGCATCACCCAATTAACCCCATAAGTGGCACACCCAAAAGATGGTCTCAACAGGCACCAGAGCCCACTGGAGTGAATCCCACTCAGTGAGATAAGCCCCTACACACACACACACACACACACACACACACACACACAGAGCAACCTGTAAGATGTAGATGTGGCCAAATCCCAGAGCAAATTACCTTAGTGTCAATCCCACCCACTGATGTGCCAATAGCAACCAAGACTCTAACAGGAGGGCACATACAAGCCACATAAGGGACACTCCTGGGACACCTGGAGCAGGTGACCATGGAGACTGTACTAGGGCCACACGGGGCACCTACTACATAGGGCCACCCATCCAAGACTGGGAGAAATAGCAGATCTACCTAATACATAGAAACAAACAGACAGGGAGCCAAAATGAGGAAACAAAGAAATATGTCCCAAATAAAAACATAGGAGAAAACACCAGAAATAGAACTAAACAAAAGGAAGGCAAGCAACCTACCAGAGACAGAGTCCAAAACAATGATTATAAAGATGCTCAAGGTACTCAGTGAGAACTTGAATAAAGAGACACCAAGCATAAAAAAAGACGTAGGAACCATAAAAACAAAACAAAACAAACAAACAAAAAAAACAGTCAGAAGTGAAGAATACAATAACTGAAATGAAGAATGCACTGGAAGGAATCCTCAGCAGACTAGAGGAAGCATAGGATCGAATCAGCAATTTGGAAGACACACAATTGGAATAGCAAAAGGAAAAAGAATCCCTCCAAAATGAGAACAGTTTAAGAGACCTCTGGGACAACATAAAGTGTAACAAAATTCACACCATGGGGGTACCAGAAGGAGAAGAGAGAAAACAATGTATTGAGAACTTGTTTGAAGAAATAATGACTGAAAACTTTCCTAACTTGGCAAAGCAAATAGACATACAAGTCCAGAAAAAGCAGAGTCCCAAATAAGATGAACCCAAATAGGCCCACACCAAGACACATTATAATTAGAATGGTGAAAGTTAAACACAAAGAGAGAACCCTAAAAGCAGCAGGAGAATGGCAAATAGTAAGCTCCCATAAGACTGTCAGCTGATTTCTCAATGGAAACTTTGCAGCCCAGAAGGGCTTGGCACAAAATAGTCAATATGATGAAAAGCAAGGACCTACAACCAAGATTACTCTACACAACAAAGTGATCATTTAGACTCAAAGGACAGATACAGAGCTTCCCAGAGAAGAAAAAGCTAAAGAAGTTCATCACTACCAAATCAGTACTACAAGGAATGTTAGAGGGACTTTTTAAGATGGAAAAAATAAAAAATAAAAATTATGAATGATAAAATGGCAATAGCTGCATGTCTATCAACAATTACTTTCAATGTAAATAGGTTAAATGCTCCACTCAAAAGACATAGGAGGGCTGAATAGATAAGAATACAAAACCCTTACATATGCTGCCTACAAGAGAATCACTTCAGATTAAAAGACACACACAGAAAGAGAGTAAAGGGATGGAAAAAGATATTTCATGAAAATAGAAATGAAAAAAACAAAAAAAGTTGGAGTAGTGATACTTACACTAGACACTATACTATACTAAAGAAGGACCCAGTAATCCCACTTCAGTGTATTTATCTAAGAAACCCAAGTGTTACTTAGAGGAGACATGTGCATTCATATGTTCATTGCAGCATTGTTTACAATGACCAAGATGTGGAGGCAGCCTGGGTGTCTGTCAATGGAAGAATGGATACATATATACAGTGGAATATTGCTCAGCCATGGAAGGTAAAGTAATTGTTGATAGATATGTATTGTTGTCATTTTATAATTCATTATTTTTTTAAAGATTTTATTGGGGAATCGGGGAAGGGGAACAGACAAGTTGCTGTCCTTTTGTTCTTCAGTGGACGTCGCTTCACTGGCCTAGGTTGGTATTGTGATCATTTCGCTCTTCCGGCTGAGGCAGATTGGTCACTGGCCATTGGACGGCCACTCATGGCAGCTCTTGGCAGCTCACACAGACTGCTGTCCACTTATGGTAGCTCAAGGCAACCCACCATAGCCCTACTGCAGCCTACGCCATAGCCGGTGACTCATGGCAGCCCAGCTCCAGGTCGAGCTGTTGTTCACCATCTTAGCTGTAGAGGGTGTGGTGTCACTGGCCTTCATATGGGATCTGAACCTGGGCCCTGCTGCTCAGAGGTGGCGTCCCAAGCCAACTCTTAACCAACACACCACTTGGCTAGCCCAGTATAATTAATATTTTTTACCTGTTTTTTTCATCTTTAAGTAGTCCCTCTAACATTCCTTGTAATACTGATTTGGTGATGATGAACTCCTTTAGCTTTTTCTTATTTGGGAAGCTCTTTATCTGTCCTTCCATTTTAAATGATAGCCTTGCTGGGTAAAATAATCTTGGTTGTATGTCCCTGCTTTTCATCACTTCAAATATTTTGTGCCAATCCCTTCTGGCCTTCAGTTTCTGTTGAAAATTCAGCTGACAATCTTTTGGGAGCTCCCTTATAAGTAACTAGTTGCCTTTCTCTTGATGCTTTTAGGATTTGCTCTTTGTCTTTAACCTTTGCCATTATAATTATAACGTGTCTTGGTGTGGGCCTATTTGGGTTCATCTTGTTTGGGGCTCTATGCTTCCCAGGCTTGTATGTCTCTTTCCTTCACCAGTTTAGGAAAGTTTTCAGTCATTATTTCTTCAATTAAGTTCTCAATCCCTTGCTTTCTCTTCTTCTGGTACCTCAATGATTTGAGTTTTGTTACACTTGATGTTTTCCCAGAAGTCTTTTGAACAATTGTTATTATTTTTTGGGGGGATTCTTTATATAATTTAATAAATTATTTAAGCAAAAATAAATAAATAATTTAAGCAAAGAAATGTTAAAATATTATAGCCAAGACCTCAAGTGGGCCCTTGACATTATTTGGTAATTGCACTATAGTTTCCCTGCATGTTCATTTCCCCACTATCCAGCACATGTATTTCCCAACCCCTTGCTCCTGAAACCTCTAAAACATCCTCACCCTATTTGCTTTCATTTCTCCAAATGATGTTGCTTGTTACTTTTTACTGCAAATCTTCCTCCCATTAAAATGCATGAAATGTCCATTTCCTGTCTATCCAACCATTCATTCCACTGTTTTCTGGATCCCATTCCCTCGCCGTATTTCAGGACTTTTCTCTATACTCTTCATTGCACCATCATACAAACTCAATATTTAAACACACAAACACACAGGAGAAAGTATCCTACATTTTCTTCCTCAAATTCTCCATCTATCTCTTCATTTTCAGTTTCTTTTCATAGCAAAATTGTGCTAAAGAGTAACTGATGGTTGCTACTTCTACATCCTCACCTCATATTCCCTTCTCAATAGGTTCTGTACTTCCATTCCCCCACACCCCCACTCCACTGGCACTGCTCCCATCAGAGTCAACATTGCCTCCTCTTACCCAACCCAGTGGTCACTGCCTCTGTCCTCATCTTTCTTGTGAAAACACTCAGGACTTTCAAAACAGTTGACCACTTCCTCCTTGAAACACTCCCTTCACCCAAATTCTGACACTGTACTGTTCTGTTCCCTTCTAAATCCTCATTACACCTTACCAGGCCCCGTTTCTGTGCACTGTAAATGTTGGCTTGCTACAGTGCTCTGTTCTTGGTCCTTTTATTTTTACTTTTTTGAAAACAACATTATTGAGATATAATATTAGGTTGTTGGAAAAGTCATGATGCATTTTTGCAACGAAACCCAGAAAAAATACATCATTACTTTTCTGACAACCCAATAGAATTTATATATCATAAAATTCATTTAAGTGTACAGTTCCATGATTTTTAGTAAATTTACAGAGTTATGCAATCATCATCACAATCCAGTTTTAAAACATTTCTCTTGTTCATTTATAGCTAATGCTGGTTTCCATACCCAGCAGAGACAACTACTGATCAATTTTCTCTATATATAGATTCAGTTTTCATTTTCTTTTTTGACATAATCTTTATAGGTCATTTTATATAAGCCTGTGGTTTTATATACCACTTCTATGTCCAGGATAACCACATTTATGTCAATTGTCCAAATCTTGCTCCCAAACTCCCAACTCACATAGCTAACAGCAATTCAACATCTTTTTAATAGATATTTTAAACACTTCTAAACAGGATTGTTGCTTGTTTACTCCCCATGGTATAATAGCTAAAAGCATGGTCTGCAGCCAGACATCCTGGGTTTAAATCTTGGCTTATCACTTATTGGCTGTATGACCTTAGGCAAGTAACTTCATCTTTTTGTGCCTTAATTTGCTCATCTATAAAAACATAGTTTAATAATATACCTATCTCAAAGTATTATAACTAAATTATAGGCATAGAAGAATTATTCTATGCCTAAAATAGTGGCAGCCATCTTGAAACCACAAACAAGGCTAATCTAAAGGAGGTAAAAGGTGAAAGAAACAATCTAGGATCTTGGTGACATCCTTGAGCCCCTAAGTTAACAAACCCTGGAATATTCCAGCTCTGCCCTACTTGTTATATGAAAATTAAAATGGTTCTTCAGTAACTCGTGGCCCGTTGCATCCTGACACATGACCTCAGTAATAGCACAACCATTCACCCAATTTCTCAAGCCCAATGTCTGGAAGCGATACTTGATTCCCCCTTCCCCTCACATCTCATATCCAAACTGGTCAGCTCTTCCTTCCAAATATCTATTTTTCCATCCATCCATTTTTTCCCACCTCCCTTAGTCCACCCTGATCCAAGCCATCTGTGCCAATGCCTTAGCCTCCTGTCTGTTCTCTTTGCTTCCTCTTTTGCTCCTCTATAATCCGATCTTCCCAAGTAGCCACAGCGATTTTTAACACCGCTGGATTTTTATCACCCCCTTGATTAAAATTCCTCATTCGTCTTCCGATTGCATTTAGAATAAATCCAAATTTCTCACCACAGCAAAGAAGACCCTGTGTGATCTGGCACGTTCTCACCTTCCCTCTCTGACCTTCTCTCCTCCTGCTCTTCCCCATGGTCACAGATCTTCAGCCACACTGCCCTTCTTTTCTTTTCTCTGATGCAACTTCATTCCTGTTTCGGGGCCTTTCCACTTGCCATTCACTCTGCCCGGTCTGCTCTGCTCCAGGTGCTCTCATAGCTCACATCTTTATTTTATTCAAGCCTCACCTCAAATGTCACCTCAGAGATGTCCTCCCTGACCACCCATCTAAAGTAGCCCCACCACGGAGTTTCTCATTTTATTGTACTCACAGTAGTTATCACTATGTGAATTGTCCTGTCCATTTATTAGTTTACTTGTTTATCTGCCCCTCCCTGCTGAAATAAAAGCTTCATAAAAGGAGAAACTTACCTTTTTTGTTCACTCCAGCATTCTAAGACTCTAGAAGACTTCCCAAGACATGTAGATATTCAATAAATAACTATTTGAATCAATGTGAGGTGAGGGGCATGCAACCAAAACCAGACCAACTAAATTCATCCCCAGGATTTTTGAACAGGAATTGGAGAAGAGCCCTTTCTTCTTAAATGAAGTTATGAGCAGTCTTGGTTCTAGTTTCAGTTGGGAGGGTATATAGTTTGAGAAATTGAAGGCACAATGGGGAGAGAAGGAGAAAAGAAGAATAAATTTGATTAACCCTAGTGGCATATTTGTTTCAAGGCCCCATTGTACTTTACCCTTCCCTTTGTTAAGTTACATGAATCAAAAAATTATCTTCCTTGTCTAAGATGAACTAAATTAGATTTCTGTCACTTGCCACCAAAAGCATCCTGAATACTAAAGCGGATAGCAGTCTTCAGAGAAGGTGTCAAGTGCCCTCCCAAAGGAAATTACAAATCAGATGTTTAGAGGGGAGCTCTGGTCAGGAACCAGGCAGCTGGACTGAGACCCTAATGTTTCTCCCATCTACATCAAGCCAATGAGAACTGCTCTTCACTGTCTGGAACAATAGCAGCAGCAAATTTTCTGAGCACGCGTGGTGGTGTGATGCTCAGATCTGCCTTCAGGACCAAACTTGCCAGTAAGTTCCAAGAAGTGCAGTTAGGTAACAGCCTCCAGTTGCAGTGCCTTTGGGATTTGTGTTTGAGCTGAGGCCACATTCTTCTCAGGTAGCTCTCACACAATAACTGTGCATGGCGGGCTACTGAATTTCTACCCAGTTCAAGATTCCTCTATTGCACTGAAGTCTCCATTTTGCACACTGAGACTTTCTCAGCGTTGCGCCACAGTCTGAAGCTCTTTCTACCCTATCTTCATTGCATCCACCTCTTTTTTTCCAGGTATTTGACCAGCATCATGCACAGTCTGAAGGCTTTCCCAGCCTATTCCTTCTCGCTTTCTTTTTAATAGGCATTATCCCCAATTTAGAGCTTGTGCTTCTGTTTTGTCATCTGCTTCCTGGAGGACCTAACCAACACATAACCAAGCGCAGGACAAAACCAACAGCCCTCATACTATCTGAGGATCAATATAGAGAAGAAAGAATGAGACAAAGGCCGAGCTGAGCATCATCTGCCTGGAATCTTTTCCTATTCCTCCCTTGTCAGGGCTTTGTATGGATAGCCATGAATTGAATGTTTGTAACTTGAGGTTCCTTCATTTTGCTTATAACACTTTCCTTTAACTATTGCATCAATTCTCATGATGCTGGCTGTAAGTGCACAAAGCTCTTGGCATTTCTTGAAAAAAGAGAGAAGAATTATCTTTCATCAAAAGAGTATGTTCTGTCTTTTGGAAACCACAGACTTTCCTCTTACGAAGCTGCCTCAGACTGTTAGACGAGTGCCTTGTCCAGCACTAACCTCTCCAGGTCCAGCACATTGTGACCTGGCTTTCACGCTGATGCCACTCGGGCCTCAGTATTTGTCTCCATAATTTCTGTTTCCAGGTACCCCTATTCTACTACCCTGTAAATTTTCTATTCTTGCTTGAGGAAATGAAAAAGAGTAAGGATTTTGAAGTGAGATAGGTATGAGTTCTTATTCTTACACTATGCTTTTTAGTATCTGTCTTTCATGTATGTTGTGGGGATTAGAGAAGAAAAGATGTGCCATGTGACTGGCAGAGTTCACACATACAATAGGCACTCCATAATTATTAATGCCCTCACTTTCTCCCCTTCCCTTCTAAGGAACTCCTGTTTCTAACGTCTAGTGTTTACTTTCTGACCTTGACTTCATAATTACTATTCTTTACCCTTCTGTTTCAGCCCTTGCACAGCTCCCCTCTGCCCACCCTATCTGTCACCCACACCCTCCCATAACTACACCCGTAACTGGAGTTTTTCAATTCCCCACCTGTCTCTGTCAGGATGTTCAATATTCATCCCCTTCCAAAATAAAGAAACTGTAGTGACACCATAATGAGATGGTGGAGCCAGTGGTGTGCAGGAGTCAGGTTGCACTGGCTTGCAAAAACCAACTGCTAAATTTTCAAGATTGCAAGCTGGTTATTAAACATAGCCATTATTAAAATTTAAACTACATACATTTAAGTAAATGACATTAAAAACAAAGATAATAAATCTTCAAAACTCATCACTTTTAAGTTATTTTACTTGTATTATTATCTATGCTCTTGAGGTTGTTCACGCTCATGTAAGTGTGTTAAGTACAATGGAAATTTTATATAATGGTATATAATCTCTTCCCAATTTCATGTTCAGTGACATCATGTTGGTAGTTTGAAATCAGCCATGCTTGAAGTATTCACACCTTGGAAATTGGCAAATGCTACAAATCAGAAATTTTTTTCCAGATCCAGTTGTTAAACATTTACAATACACCACTCAGTGAATCCTTTTGAATATGATCCAATAATTATCATCAAATTTACAAAAGTAGCCAAAGACACAAGATTTGTTTCAAAGAGATTATTCACCCTTAAAATATCACAATCCAACCACTTGCAGGTCCCTAAAATGCATCATCTTCTCTCATTCCTCCATGTCTTTTCTATTGACCTGAATACTAGGTTAATGAATGATTAAGTGAATGTTTCTCTTTTTTGTAACCATAATATTCCTGTGCTTGTTTCACTGGGTTCATCACATTATAATTGTTTGTCTTCCCCCACAAGATAGTATGTTCCTTGAGGGAGGAATTGTGTCGGCTTAAATTTGATGTTCCCAGGGCCTCTTTATAGTAGATACTCAACAAATTTTTAGTCATTAGCTTGCCTATAGCAATAGTTCTCAAACATTTTTATGTGGGTTATATCTATTGATATTTACTGTGGTAAAAATTAAAACTGAGAAAAATTTTAAAACGTAAGATGCACAAGCACACATCCAACTTGCCATCACAGCAATGATGTCATCACAGGTCATATGGCCTTTGGAAAACTTCTATGAATACTCATGACAGAATAAGAATGAAAAAGCAAATAATACCTTGGTATTGTTATAAAAGTAGTTTGACTCTGTGGACCCTCTGAACAGATCTCAGGAATCCCCTGAAAGGGTCTCAGGGACCCCATGAAGAGTCTCAGAGATTCTAACCTACACTTTGAGAACTACTACTTTATAGTAATTTTTCACCTGAACAAACTGATTAAAAAACAAAACAAAACAAAAAACTCTGACCCAATTTGGCTACAGTGGATTGACAGAGGGATGCTCATTTAGGATTGAGCATAGCAATTATGACCCAGTGGCATCTCTGGGAAGAAGTGGAGTTGACTATCATTTGATGTGAATCATTGTTTTGTGGATTAAAAAATGGGATTTGTAAAGTCGTAACATGGTACAAAGCACATTAACCAAATATATATTTTTTGATAGAGCTGCTCTAAGTTAAGGTATTTTTTTACAAGTAACTGGTATTTTTGAGCAACTGGTATTTTGGGATATATTTTATGACTGTTTACATTACTTTTCCATAAAGCCAGTAGCAACACTAACTTTAAAATCCTTCAGCTACAAGGACTCTAGTCTTCTGTCAAACTTTTTCAGAAGGAAAAGAAAGGGTCAAGAAATGGAGATTCCTGTGGTTTTCCATTGAATCATGAGATTTTTATGATTGAAACAGCCATGTGGCCTTGTAATCTGGTCTAATCCATTTCTGTGTGTACATTATCACAGTAATTTCCCTGAAGAGCTTAGTTTCATACAGATGAGTGAAGAAAGTTACAACTTTGTTATCCAAGCTTGGACTATCAATCGCTTTTTTTCCTACATTTATATGATATCCCAAATTATGTTATGTTACAAAAGTGTTTCAGGTTTTCTCATGCTAAGAATAATACTTCAGTGTTCAACATTCTTTCTAACGAGCAGCGTCAAGTAAAGAGTATGAACTTCAAGTTACTCAATTTTGATTTTTGTTGTCAGGCTCTAATAAATCTATTGAGAAGTGAAAAAGGATAAAATGAGGTGACATGATTATATTTAGATGTTTTAGCAAACCTACTCTCAAACTCACTGTGATATAACAGAAGATGCCCTACTGCCTACCACGAAGCATTCCCCATTAAGCATCACAAAATGTCCCCATATTTTCTTACAGTAGTACCCCTTTGAGGATAATTAATGCCACACTTCCAGAAGAAGAGTATATTTATCCGAAGGCATGCATTCATGCCTGTGTGTCTGTGTGTGTTTGTGTGTGTATGTGCGTGTGTGTGTGTAAGAATGTGCAACATCATCATGGAATGTGTGTCTCATAATTGAAAATATTATTTTTATTAAAATAAACACAGACATTATTACACAAAATGAAGAAGTAACATTATTTTTTCAAATCAAATATGGGATTCAAAAAACGCTTCTCTTGAGCCGTCTGAATGGCTCAGTTGGTTAAGAGCTCGCTCAAGAGCGTGAGCTCTGAGCAACAGCAGTTTGAGTCCTGGCCTGAGCTGAGCTGCAGCTGAGCTGCCAACAGGTAGCAGGATGGCTCAGCTAAAAAAAGAAGAAAAAAAAATGCTTCTCCTTCAGCTGACTGATTCCCCCAAAACACATCTCAGTTGACAGAAATTAGCAGGGAGCCAAAGGTCAGCAACCAACTAATGGAGAAGAGGACTTAGAAAGCCACAAAGCTTTGAAAGTCTCGCAATCAAGAGGTAAAGATTGACATGATTTTACTTCTTTAAAGCAAGTCATTTAAGCTGTAAAACTGTCCTTTCTTCTGGTAGTGGGATAAACAGAAAGCCAGT
>NW_017732461.1:288746-290098 GCF_001890085.2 Hipposideros armiger | reverse complement strand
TAGGGGCAGAAATTGGGGCTGGAGAAAAAAAAACAGTGTGTCTTTTCCATAGCTTACGAATTGGCCATATAATAGGAATAGGCAAGTGAACGATGCTGTAAATTGAATTACCTTTCAGGCCCACCTTCGGTACTGGATACCCAATAGTCAAGTAAGAAACAGTCTATAGTTAACATTAGACATTTTAACATTTCTTTTCTGATTTTAATAAAAGTATCTGTTCATTGTATGAAATTTGTAAAGTAGAGAAAAGCAAAGGAAGAAAATAAAACCCTTATAATCACATCACCCAGAAGAAAATTACCAAATGCAAAATGTTGTGCTTTTCCATTCAGTCTTCTCTTCAATGCACATTTGTACAAAATGAGATAAGATGATATTTTTGGAAGTTGTGAGGTCTCTCCTTAACCTTTGAAATACAATAGAACCAGTGTAGTGTTCAATCTTAAGGATGTATCAAATGTAAAACAGCAATAGGACAATATTTCTTACTTTTTCCAATAATCAGAACCTTGGAATGACGTGTAAAGTAGATGGTAACAAGACACATGTGCCCTATTTCTCCTGCTTGTACCTGAACAACTGAGACTCGCTCCGGGGTGATAGTTTCAGAAAGACCGGACCCTACCCCTGTTCTCCAGAGCTCCTTCTCACTTATGAGTCATCTCTGTTCTCTCGGGTTAGTTAGCTCTGAGTGTGAGAAAAACAGCTTTATTACAAGGGGAGGGTTTATGAGGGAGGCCAGCCCTGTGCAGGTAATTATAATCCAAGGAGCAGCTGGAGGTCAGTCTTGTTCAGTCTGACAAAACTGCTGGGTTCCTTTCAGTTCTCGATGCCTCCGTATCGTCATCCAAACCTGGCCACATCTCACCCAAGCCTTGTAGACAAAACTGGAGAAAGTTAGACAATCTAATCATCTCAAAAGAAAAAAGAAGTTGTTCTTTCTCATCTTTCAATTCTTAGGGTCAGGTTTAGGAGTTGGGGTGAGGGGAGTCAGGCAGGCACTCACTTTGGGCACATAATTTAAGGGGATGCCCAAAACTCCCCAATCAAGATACAGAATATTTTGTACGATATTTAAGAAATAAAAGTTAATGTAAAACAATCTGTCATTTTAAAAAAATCAACATTTTGTTTAAAGACAAGATCAGTATTACTGATTTTTATTTGTACCTCAGGCTCTGAGAAGGCTTGACAAGGCACTGTTACTGATCTTATCTGAACTTCCTAAACTGGAATTGCTGGGAGTGAGGTCCAGGATCTATATCTTATTAAGCTTTCCAGGTAATTCTTATATGTGTTCAAGTTACAGAAATACAGGAAAGATGATCTCTGAAATTACACCTTACTTT